>NC_140582.1:1208291391-1208558593 GCF_964204655.1 Triturus cristatus | reverse complement strand
GCACCACCCCGCAAGCGGTGGAGGCAGTGCCCGGCCACGGGAGTAGAGTCCCCCCCCCCCGTCAACACCCTCCCCCGGGAGTGCTGCAACCCAACCCTCCGCCCCCCCCCTCCTTGGGGCCTGTAGTTCATTCGGGTGCAGGGGAGACACTGGGCGACCTGGCAGTAGTGTGTAGCGCCGTGCTGGAATCCACCTTTGGCGCTGCCCCACCCCCTGTGGTGGAGTCGTCCATCCCTGCACCCACAACACCTACCCTTGCCCCTCCTGTCCCTGTGGTGCCTGCTCCTTCCCCCCCACATGATGCCCCCCTTTCTGTGGATGAAATGGACATGTGAACTGTGCAGGCAAGCTAGGGGACACACGTCCCGATGTGTACCCCCCCCCCCCCCAGGACTTTGCTGTTGGCCTGGCCCATGGGCCTTGTAAATAGTGGACATTTATACCAATTTATTTTGATTGCTGAATAAAGCAGTTTTTTTTTCTTTGGCACACTAATGCTTTCCTGGACTTGCTGTTGGTGATAATGTGTTAGGTGTCTGGGAAATGTTGTAGTGTGCTGCTCATGGGGTGGACCCTGGTATCTGTATGCCATCACAAGGTCTCTGCAAATAATCTTTGGTCATGTGTGCTCTTACTGTATGGTGACATTGTCCCAAGGAGTGTTCCTTCCTCTGTGGCACCTGACTTCTTCCCGGCAGGGTGTTTCCCAATTGTTGTGCTGACCTGTGTCTACAGTTCCTTGCTGTGTGAGGGATCCCTTCAACTTTGCCCATGCCTGCTCAGCAATGTCTCCGCCTGCATCGTCTGTGCCATCCTTGGTAGTCACTGTACTTGTGTATGGAGTATGTTGCCATGGCTTAATGTGGACATGGTCCCTTTTCCTCACTATGCATGTGTGTACTCCCAGCCTAGCACACATGTGTTACTTGTTCTGCAGGGTATTTGGTCACCTTACTGACAATTGTGGGCATTGTATCTGTGGGTACTCCACCCTTTTCCTTCCATGGGAGGCACCAACTTGTTGGCTGCCCCAGCACCTGTACATTCCTATCAGTCCTGGAATGTGCGTGACAGTGTGTGTTCCCTTTGGGTCTCTTAGTTTAGTAGGGTGGCACATGAGTATACAGTCTTGTTGCATGCTCTCATTGTGTGTATTGTGCTGCCAGCACCAGGGGTGGGTATGCATGTGTCATATGTCTGGGCACTGCTGGGGGGACTCTGCACCCACCCCTCCTATGTCTGGGCACTGGTGGGGGGACTCTGCACCCACCCCTCCTATGTCTGGGCACTGCTGGGGGGACTCTGCACCCACCCCTCATGTGTCTGGGCATTGCTAGGAGTGATAGGCACCCACCCCTCATGTGTCTGGGCACTGCTGGGAGTGATAGGCACCCACCCCTCCTATGTCTGGGCACTGCTGGGAGTGATAGGCACCCACCCCTCCTATGTCTGGGCACTGCTGGGAGGACTCTGCACCCACCCCTCCTATGTCTGGGCACTGCTGGGAGGACTCTGCACCCACCCCTCTTATGTCTGGGCACTGCTGGGAGGACTCTGCACCCACCCCTCCTGTGTCTGGGCACTGCTGGAGTGATAGGCACCCACCCCTCCTGTGTCTGGGCACTGCTGGGAGTGATAGGCACCCACCCCTCATGTGTCTGGGCACTGCTGGGAGTGATAGGCACCCACCCCTCCTATGTCTGGGCACTGCTGGGAGTGATAGGCACCCACCCCTCCTATGTCTGGGCACTGCTGGGGGGACTCTGCACCCACCCCTCCTATATGTGGGCACTGCTGGGAGTGATAGGCACCCACCCCTCATTTGTCTGTGCACTGCTGGGGGGACTCTGCACCCACCCCTCCTATGTCTGGGCACTGCTGGGAGTGATAGGCACCCACCCCTCATTTGTCTGTGCACTGCTGGGGGGACTCTGCACCCACCCCTCCTATGTCTGGGCACTGCTGGGAGTGATAGGCACCCACCCCTCCTATGTCTGGGCACTGCTGGGAGGACTCTGCACCCACCCCTCCTATGTCTGGGCACTGCTGGGGGTACTCTGCACCCACCCCTCATGTGTCTGGGCACTGCTGGGAGTGATAGGCACCCACCCCTCCTATGTCTGGGCACTGCTATGGGGACTCTGCACCCACCCCTCATGTGTCTGGGCACTGCTGGGAGTGACAGGCACCCACCCCTCCTATGTCTGGGCACTGCTGAGAGTGATAGGCACCCACCCCTCATTTGTCTGTGCACTGCTGGGGGGACTCTGCACCCACCCCTCCTATGTCTGGGCACTGCTGGGAGTGATAGGCACCCACCCCTCATATGTCTGGGCACTGCTGGGAGGACTCTGCACCCACCCCTCCTATGTCTGGGCACTGCTGGGAGTGATAGGCACCCACCCCTCATGTGTCTGGGCACTGCTGGGAGTGATAGGCACCCACCCCTCCTATGCCTGGGCACTGCTGGGGGGACTCTGCACCCACCCCTCCTATGTCTGGGCACTGATGGGGGGACTCTGCACCCACCCCTCATGTGTCTGGGCACTGCTGGGAGGACTCTGCACCCACCCCTCATGTGTCTGGGCACTGCTGGGAGTGATAGGCACCCACCCCTCCTATGTCTGGGCACTGCTGGGGGGACTCTGAATCCACCCCTCCTATGTCTGGGCACTGCTGGGAGTGATAGGCACCCACCCCTCCTATGTCTGGCCACTGCTGGAGGACTCTGCACCCACCCCTTCTATGTCTGGGCACTGCTGGGAGGACTCTGCACCCACCCCTCCTATGTCTGGGCACTGCTGGGGGGACTCTGCACCCACCCCTCATGTGTCTGGGCACTGCTGGGAGTGATAGGCACCCACCCCTCATGTGTCTGGGCACTGCTGGGAGTGATAGGCACCCACCCCTCATTTGTCTGGGCACTGCTGGGGGGACTCTGCACCCACCCCTCATGTGTCTGGGCACTGCTGGGGCTGATGCCCACACACCCCTATGTGTCTGTCCACTGGCGTGGTATGACCCGTACCCACGTCCTACGGCCTGGGTGTGGCCCGTACTACCATTGCAGTGGTGATGTAGGGGTATGCCTGGTACGAGCCGTACCCACGTCCTTGAGGCATGGGTACGGGTCGTACCCCCATTGTTGGGGTGACGTAGGGGTACGCATGGTACGGGCCATACCCACGCTCTGGGGGCGTGGGTACGGGCCGTACCACCATTGTTGAGGTGCCGTAGGGGTACGCACCGTACCCATGCCTTTAGGACGTGGGTACGGGTCGTACCACGCCCACCCCTACGTCACCCCAAGAATGGCGGTACGGCCCGTACCCATGCCTTTAGGACGTGGGTACGGGTCGTACCACGCCCACCCCTACGTCACCCCAAGAATGGCGGTACGGCCCGTACCCATGCCTTTGGGACGTGGGTACGGGCCGTACCGCCATTGCTGGGGTGACGTAGGGGTGGGCGTGGTACGACCCTTACCCACGCTCTTAAGGCGTGGGTCCGGTGCGTCCCACAATTGTTGTGTTGCCGGTTCGCGTCCATGTTGACTTGGTGGAGACGCCCCCACCCCCGAAGTGACCAGGCCCTGGGGGTCAGGTATGTACAGGGCATGTTTGATTTTGGACTTGGGTGGGGGTTATGTTTCCTGCCCCTGCCCCCCCCCCCTTTGACCCTGGGTGTTGTTCTGACCTTCTGCGGCATCTGCGTCGGTTCCTGTACACCAGGTGGACTGCAATGAGGGCCGGGATGCCACGTAGGTTGGGGTCCATGGCTGTCCATCGCGTACAGGTGCTCCTTGTGCGCGTCGTCCTGATTTCCCAGCAGTTTTTGGCTCCCGTAAAATATTGCCCGTGCGGAGTGACGTCGGTACGAATCGTACTTGCTGGTTCGTGAAACGCTGCCTGACTCCATCCGGACGTCACGTCCGCGGTGTCACGGATCAGAATTGTGGGTATTTTTTTGTTCGGTCGGTGTTTTTTACGATTCGTACGCAAATGGTGTTTGCGTACGAATCATACTTGCATGTTTGTAAGGTATTTCTACCGGGTACGGGTCGGACGGAGAAAGCGCTCCGTCCGACGGTTCGTACCCGGTTTATCCAGGATCGGAATCGACCGCATAGTGTAGATAGTTGAAGTACTTGGTTTCTGTAGCAGAGTTTCATCCAGGTAAATCTAAAGTCCTGTAGCCAGGGGTTCCTACTTTATACCCAAGGAAGGGGTGGGACAAACTCTGGGGACCCACCTATGGGAGGGTGAGGACAGAGGGGTGGCTACACCCATGTCCTTTGTCCAGTTTGTGCCAGAGCAGGGGGTGAGAGCCCCTGCAACTGGTTTAAGCTGGACTATGCACAGGGACACCAAATGTGCCCCCAGTGCAGACATCAAAGCACTCTCAGAGTGCACCCACCCAGCCCCAATACACTAAAGCCTGTCTGGTAGGTGGTCACACCTCCCTGTGAAAGTCAACCTATTATCCAGCCGTCCCCTGCCGGAGTTTCGTCCAGCAGCAGGAGGGCATACTCGTGTCTGTGGCTGGCAACATCCATTTTGTGATGCCAGGGTCTGTAAAGCTGGTACCGGGTGTACCGGTGCTGTCATATTTCTCCCTCTAGTAGGGTGGAATCATACCTCCCACACCAGTTACTGGTGTGGAGGTATGATTCCAATGTGTTTGACACCAAACACAACATCTTTCCATGCAGCCGTTTTAAAGTTAGAATTTACCACAAGGTTATATGCACTTAAGAGTATATGGTTGGCTGCATCACAAACTTCCCCGGAATATAGGTTCCGATAGCTGCAGAGGGGCTCTGCTCATGCATGGGCACCCTCTCACATAAAACCCAGCACCCTGCCTTCATGATTGATAAGGCCTGCCATAGGGGTGACTGATAGGTTTATATGGGCAGTGACCACCTTACACAGGCTGCTGTAGCAGACCTGTTGTGTCATTTAGAATTTTCTCCCAGGGGAGAGGCCTCTGGGGTACCTATGCCCTAGGTGCATAGTATACCATAGTCTAGGGACTTATAAGGGTACTCCAGAATCCAATCTGAAGTGTACCTAAAGTACATGCAATCAATTTAGAGAGAAAGCAGCTAGTCTGGGGTCCTGGATAGCAGAATCCCAGCCAGACTAAGTCGAAAACAGTGAAACATCAGCAAAAAGTGGGGGTAACTATAAGAAGCAGATCCTACTCAACCCCCCTCCAAATGTAAGGACATTAAACTAACCTTGACCAGTTGAGTCTTCATGTTCTAAGTTGAAATATCTGGAGAATCCATCTGCATTTGCATGGTTACTCCCAGGTCTATGTTCCACTGTATAGTCCATCCCCTGTAGGGAAATGGACCACCTCAAAAGTTTGGGGTTTTCACCCTTCATCTGTTTTAGCCGTAAGAGGGTCAATGAAGTGAGTGCCAAACAAGTATGGCCTCAGCTTCTTCTGAGCCCAAACCACAGCAAAGGCCTCCCTCTCAATACCTGACCAACGTTTCTCTCTGGGGGTCAGCCTTCTGCTAATAAAAGCTACTGGCTGATCCTGACCGTCATCATTCAATTGTGATAGCACAGCCCCTACCCCCCAACTCAGATGCATCTGTTTGGACAATGAATTGTTCGGAGAAGTCAGGGCTTTGCAGAATGGGAGCAGTGCACATGGCCTGCTTCGGGTCATCAAATGCCTTTTGACAGTTGACTGTCCACTGAACATTCTTTGGCATTTTCTTAGAAGTAAAGTCATTCAAAGGGGTCACTATGGATCCATAACCTTTGACAAATCTTCTATAGTACACAGTCAGGCCCAAGAAAGCTCTGACCTGAGTCTGGGTGATTGGAGCAATCCAGTCCATGATGGTCTGGATTTTGCTCTGCAATGGTTGAACCTTGCCTCCACCCACAAGGTGGTCCAGTTATACAAGCTGACTCTGCCCTATCTGGCACTTGGTGGCCTTGATAGTTAGGCCTGCTTTCTGCAGGGCCTCCAAAACATTTCTCAGGTGAACCAGATGATCCTCCCAGGTGGGGCTAAAGACAGCAATATCACCTAGATATGCTGCACTATAGACTTCCAGGCCTGTAAGGACTTTGTTCACCAACCTTTGAAACGTGGCAGGAGCATTCTTCAAACCAAAGGGCATCACCACAAATTGGTAGTGCCCACTAGGGGTACAAAATGCTATCTATGGCTTTGTATCATCAGCTAGTCTGATTTGCCAGCAGCCAGCTTTTAGGTCAAATATGCTCAGAAACTTGGCTGAGGTTAAAGCTCATCTGCCCTAGGGATCGGATGGGCATCAGTCCTAGTGACTGCATTGAGACCTCTGTAGTCTACACAAAACCTTATCTCTCTCTTACCATCTTTGGTGTGAGGTTTGGGTACCAAGACTACTGGACTAGCCCACGGGCTATCTGAGGGTTCAATCACACCCAAATCCAACATCTTCTGGACTTCAGTTCTGATACAGTCCCTGCTGTGGTCAGGTTGCCTGTAAATCTTATTTTTACCAGGTAGACTGTCCCTATGTGTCAAATTCATGAGTGCACCAGGTAGTCTGACTTGGAGTCAGTGAAAACATATGTCTAAACTGATTGAGAACTTTTCTGCAATCAGTTTGTTGCTGGACAGTGAGGCTGCCTGCCAAGGCTACACCATCTTCTGAAGCATCATCAGGGTTCTGTGAGAGCAGGTCAGGGAGTGGATCACTCTCTTCCTCCTGTCCCTCATCAGTAGCCATGTGCAAGCCCATGTCAGCCCTGTCAACATATGGTTTGAGCCTGTTGACATGGAACACCCTATGGGGGCTCCTGGGAGTTTCAAGGTCCACTAGGTAGGTAACCTCTCCCTTCTGCTCAAATATGGTATGGGGGCCACTCCACTTGTCTTAGAGGGCAGCTGGGGCCACAGGCTCCAAAAGCCATATTTTCTGCCCTGGCTGGTAAACAGTCAGCACAGCCTTTTGGTCATGCCAAGCCTTTCGCAATTCTTGGCTAGCCTCAAGGTTTTTATTTGCCTTCTTCATGTACTCAGCCATCCTGGAGCGGAGACCAAGTACATAGTCCACAATATCCTGTTTAGAGCGTTTTAGAGGTAACTCCCATCCCTCCTTCACTAGACTCAATGGACCCCTAACTGGATGTACAAACAGAAGTTCAAATGGGCTGGTACCAACCCCCTTCCATGGAACCTCTCTGTAGGCAAAGAGAAGGCAGGGCAAAAGTATGTCCCATCTGCGCCTCAGCTTTTCTGGGAGACCTTTAATCATGCCCTTAAGGGTTTTGTTGAATCTTTCAACTAACCCATTGCATTGTGGGTGATAAGGGGTGGTAAATATGTAATTTACTCCACACTCCTTCAACATGGCAGTCAAGTAACTAGACATGAAGGGGCAGATTTATGAGCCCCTTGCGCCACTTTTGCGTCACTTTTAACATGGGAAAAGTGACGCAAAAGTGGCGCAAGGGGCTCATAAATCTGCCCCGAAGTTTGCATCTCTGTCTGATACTACCTCTTTAGGGAAACCCACTCTGGAAAAGATTCCCAGGAGGGCCCTTGCCACCACAGGAGCTGAGGTGGTCCTAAGGGGAATTGCTTCTGGATACCTAGTGGCATGGTCCACAACCACCAGTATAAATCTGTGCCCAGATGCAGTTTGAGGATCCATGGGACCAACTATATCAATCCCAACCCTCTCAAAGGGAACTACCACCACAGGTAGTGGCATCAGTGGGGCCTTTATAGTACCTCCTGCCTTACCACTGGCTTTACAGGTGACACAGGAGCGACAAAACTTCTCGGTGTCTTCAGACATGTGGGGCCAGTGAAAGTGATGGACAATTCTGTCCCAAGTCTTGTTTTGGCCTAGGTGACCTGCTAAAGGGATATCATGTGCTAGTGTCAATAGGAAGCCACTAAACTTCAGAGGTATTACCAGCCTCCTGGTGGCACCAGGCTTGGGGTCTCTACTCTCTGAGTAAAGGAGTCCATCATCCCAGTAGATCCTATGGGACCCACTAGCACTCCCAGCAGCCTCAGCAGCAGCTTGCTGTCTGAGGAGTTCAAGAGAAGGGCAGCTTTGCTGCTCCTGGCTCAGACCTGCCCTGGAAGGGCCCCTTGTCCCCAAGAACTCAACCGGATCAGATTCAAGCTCATCTGGGACAGTTCCTTCTTCAGGAGGGAGATCATCTCCCCTCAAGAGACTGATCTGCTGTCTGAGTCAGGGGATAAGACACTGCCTTACCCCTACTGCTCCTTTTCTTTGAAGGCACCTGGTCCATTTTTCCAGGATCCAGGGCCTGTTCAGTGTTGAACATTTTTGCCTGTGACCTGGTCATAGCAAACACATCTGCAGGGATTACCAACATTTCTGCGTGAGTCCTGAGCTCCACTTCAGCCCAAGCTGAAGTTTCTAAATCATTGCGCAACAAGCATTCAACAGGGAGGTCTGCACTAACCAAAACCTTCTTAGGGCCAGTTACCCCTCCCTTAACAACTTGCCAAGGAATGGTCTGTCCTGACATTGCTGGCATTGGTCACGTGGTACATCTCACCAAGTATGATTTGCTCAGGAGCCACAAGATCTTTTGTCACCATTCTGACGCATGCTCCTGTGTCCCTGAATGCCAAGGCCTCTTTTCCATTTATCAAAGGCTGCTGTCTGTATTTGCCCAGATTACTGGGACTGGCAAATAAGGAGGCCATATCCATGCCTCCATCACAGATCAGTACAGCCTGAGTAGGAACTCTGACTAGGCCAGAGTCCATCTCAGATCCCAGGGTTAACCCTACTATACCCTTATTCTGAGTACCACCACTTGGAGCTGAACTAGGGGGAACAGTTGCCTTAGGGGCATTGGTGGCTGGAGTTGAGTCCTTGGACTTGGTAAAATCACTTGTCCAATGGGATTTGACACTATGGTTTCTTCTTGCCTTTTCTCTTATTGGATTGTGACTCCCCACCAGATGTAGATTTTTGGGGCACTTGAGAAGACTTCTGGTCTTTACCCTTCTCCCCACCCTTATCAGAGTTTTTAGAATCCTGCTTCTTGGAGTCACCACCTTGGTTCTGAACCTTCTGCCTCACCCTGGTTCTGACCCATTTGTCTGCCTTCTGGCCCAATTCTTGGGGAGAGGTCAGATCAGAGTCCACCAGGTACTGATGCAACAGCTGATTCTGACAATTATTAAGGATCTGCTCCCTCATAATTAAATTGTACAATCCTTTAAAATCACAAACCTTTCTGCCAAGTAACCAGCCTTCCAGAGCCTTAGTAGCACAATCTACAAAGTCAACCCAGTCTTGAGTCTATGCCTTTTGGGTATCTCTGAACTTAATCCTATATTGTTCAGTAGTTAAGCCAAACCCATCAATCAGAGCACTCTTCAAGACTTTGTGATTATCAGCATCCTCTTCTCTAACAGTGAGGAGCTTGTCTCTACCTTTGTCTGCAAAGGAGAGCCACAAGATTGCTGCCCACTGCTCCTGAGGGATCCTCTGTACTTCACAGGCCCTCTCCAGTGCAGTTATCCATTTGTGCATGTCATCCCCACTCTGGTAGGGAGGGACAATCTTGTTCAGGTTCCTATGGCAATGAGTATGTTCTCTACATCTAGAGACACTGTTGCTGCCACCATGGGGCTCTAGCCCCAACTTTTTAGAAGCTCTCTCAAGCTCCAGGGATACCCTATCTAAGGCCAATTGCTCACTCTTGATTCTGAGCTTAACTCTCTCAAACTCAAGCAGTTGGCACTTCTTCTCATAAGAGGACTCCATTTTATGAGAAGAAGCCCTATGAGAAATAGAGGTCCCTACAGAAGTACCAGAATGATTAGATTCCTGAGAAGGCGATCTGGATCTTCTTGGTAAGCATTTAACCCTTCCAGGTGGGGTAAAGAGAGGGCCACTGAGGCCTTCTCCCTCACCTTCAGGAAGAATTGGATTGTCCAGGTTAGAATCATCTTGATCCTGGTCAGCATCAGAGTCTAGGTCCTGGATGTTTTCACTTCCTGGCCTGTCCTCTTCTGCTGCCCCACCCAACTTGCCTGCCTCATCAGACCATGGGGTCTTTCTGAGGTCATCTAAAAGCAAAGCCTCTATGAGGCGTTGAGTTCTAGGTTTTTTCCCTGTCTTCAATTTTCTAAATGCACACTTATTTCTCAATTCCTGAAATGAGAGATGGTTATACTTAGTCAGCAAGGAGGCACTTGCTTCTGCTCTTGAAGACATACTAGTGTTATGTGGTGTGGCACCTACCTAACCTATTGGGAACTACTAAACTCTCTTGAGTTGGAGAAAGGGTGTGCTAGACCCTTGACTTACCCAACTCTAAGTTCAGTAGAACTTACTTTATTCTAGTCTTGATTATATGTACCTATGTACCTATAGTGGTTTTCAGTTAGTCACTGTTAGAAATGGGGGTCTCTACTTGGCAAGGGCTTGCACCTATGTCCAAATAGGGGCCCTTCTTCCTAGTCAGGATAAGGGAGTTACACTCCTAAAATAACCCCTGCTCACCCCCTTGGTAGCTTGGCACGAGCAGACAGGCTTATCCTAGAGGTAGTGTGTAAAGCATTTGCACATAACCAACAGTAATACAGTGTAAGCACTACAAAAGGACACCACACCAGTTTAGAAAAATAGCCAATATTTTTATATACTTAAGACAAGACCAAAATTATAAAAATCCACAGTGCAGTACTTTAAAAATCTTCAGTTATCACAGTATCCTTGAAAAACAGTTCCTTGATGTCGATAGCTCCGTCCGGGGCTATCACAGCGTCGTGAACAACCAAATCCAAACAGTTCTGGCTGACAGCGGCGTCACGGGTCAGCTACGGTGTCGGGAAGACCCCCAAACAGTACATTTCAGAAATGCAGGTCGTCGATGACCTTTCATTGTCCCACGCATTGCAGTTCGATCTCCTGACTGAAGGAATCAGGAGCGCTGGCGTCGGCAGGCGCCGGGTGCTGCGGTGCAAAGTGCAGCGATGCGTCGTGCTGTGCCCTCAGGTCGCGGTCGAGCAGCAGCTCGGTGGCGGCGTCAGATGGCATCGGTGGTGAGACCAGGGTCGCGTGTGAGATTAAGGCGGTGCTCGTCACGGTGCTGGCAGGTCAGGGTGCAGCATCGTGGTCATCGTTGCTGAAGCGCTGTCGTCGGCTGACGAACTGGAGTCGATGGCACCGACGTCGGTAGGCCATGGCTGCGGTGCGGGATGAGGGTGGTGCGTTGTGTAACTTTATGAGCGGTGCCCTCGAACCACGGTGCAAGCAGAGGCGTCGAGTCCGGCGTGGAGCGGTGTCGAAGCGAGGCAGTGCGGAGTGCGGTGCCCACAGGTCGCGGTGGGAGCAGCGGCTCGGTGGCGGCAGCAGGCGTCGTCAGTGAGACCAGGGCCGCGGTGCGGTGTTGCGGCGGTGCTCTCTGCGGTGCCAAAGCTTCGGCGTGAAGCGAGGTGGTGCGGAGTGCAGTGCCCACAGGTCGAGGTGCAAGCAGCGGCTCGGTGGCGGTGTCGACAGGCGCCGTCGGTGAGACCAAGGTTGCGTTGCGGCGGTGCCCTCTGTGGTGCCTTCAGGACACGGAGGCGGCATCGTAGACGGCGTTCGGCTTGAAGTCTTTGCTGTTCTGAGACTTCTTGAACAGGGGGCAAGCTTTACCTCAATCCTTGGAGAAACTCACAAAAGTAGATTGCAGAAAGTTCAGTCCAGTCCTTTCATTGCCCAAGACAGAAGCAGCCACTGCAGGCCAACACAGCAAAGCACACAGCAAAGTGGTAGTTCCTCCTCACAGCTTCTCCAGCTCTTCTTCTTGGCAGACTTCTTGATCCAAAAGAGTTCTCTGAAGTCTTTCCTATCCCTGAGACTTCCAACAGGAGGCAAGCTCTACTTCAAGCCCTTGGAGAAAACGTTAACAGCAGGATGATGAAAGCACAGTCCAGTCCTTTCCCTACCCAAGACAGAAGCAACCACAGCAGGCCAACCACTCAACACACAGCATAGGGGCAGTACTCCTCCTCCAGCTTTTCCGGTCTTTCTTCCTGGCAGGTTCCTTAGTTCAGAAGTAATCTATAGTTCTGGGGTCTGGGCCCCAATATTTATACCACCAAATCCGTTGTCCTCTGAAAGTAGAGGGTCCTGTACCTAGTTCAAACCAGTTCTGGGTGCATTCTGCTAGTGTGCACCATCTTCCTTTGTCAGTGTAGGCCAGGGTCATAAGACGCACCACAGGAGGTGGAGCCAGCATTGTTGAAGGCAGGCACAGCCCTATTCAGACCCATGTGCGACTCCTCCCACCCGTCTATGTGGAGATAGGTCTATTTAGCCCTGTGCTGACTCACCCCGTCTCCTGGAGTCTCCCCCTGCCACTGTCACTCACAAACCAGACAGACAATACACAAGCTAGCAGAGGCAGGCTGGATGGTTAGGTCAGTAAATACCTACTTTCTAAAAGTGATATTTTCAAACACAGAATGTTAAAACCATCTTCACTAAAAGATGTATTTTATCACTCTGAGTTCAGGCACACTAAACTCGAATTTCTACCACGTTCCCTGGGTCAGTTAGGATTATTGGATGTTATAATCAAACTGCCCATTCTGGCCTATGGGGAACAGGTAGCCTTGCCATAGTGAAAAACGAAGTAGGCTGTAATTAACTATCAGGAGATGCCACACACACCAGCGCATGTCCTACCTTTCACATACAATGCACCCTGCCCACAGGGGTACCTTGGGCCTACCTTAGGGGCGAGTCACATGTAGAAAAGGGAATATTTAGGGACTGGCAAGTGTGTGCACTTGCCAAGTCGACATGGCAGCCCCAGGCTGCACACAGGCTCTGCAATGGCAGGCCAGAGTTACATTTTACGGGCTGTTTGCGTGGGTGGCACAATCCAGTGCTGCAGCCCACCAACAGCATTTGATTTATAGGCCCTGGCACTCGCAGTGCACTTTACTAGGGACTGACACATAAATCAAATAGGCCAATCGTGGAAACACCAATCCATAACACAGTTTACACAGAGAGCATATGCACTTTAGCACTGATTGGCAGTTGGAAAGTGCCCAGAGTCCTAAAACCAACACACACAGGTCAGGAAAAAATAGGACGAAAAAGCAAAAAGTTTAGGGATAATCCTGCAAAAAGGGCCATTTCCAACAGTCACTCAATGAGATTCTCTGGTAAAGCAATAGCAAACTTGAATCCCAACCGCTGCACACCAATGTGAGAAGTTGGCCTGGTATATGCTGTCCACTAATTAAAGTGGGCACCTTGTACCAGTCCAAATAACCCTTACTGATGATTAGGTTAAAGACAACCTTTATTGAAAGCTATCCTAGTGGTAGCTATGGAGAGCAGCCTTCAGGCTAAGGTTTGAAGGAATCAAGGAATGTAAAGCAGCTTGGTTTACCATATTATAACCTCCTGAATGACCAAATGAAAGGAGAACCACACAAGGTATATATAAAATATTTAAGCACTAGAACGACAGACAATAGAACAATACACAGTGGGCTCCAGGGGGAGACCCAACCATATACTAAGAAAGTGGTATAACAATCACAACTTGACTAGACACAGTGCCTAGAGCACGTAGAATCACTGGGGCACCAAGGAACCACCCAAGGTAGTGACACATGGGACCCACGGAGGCCGGGTGCAGTGTGAGAACACAGCCGCGAGTTCCGTACAGCTCTATGGGAAAGTCGCGTTTGGAATTTTAAAGATTAAGGACACTTAGGAGAGAACTTCAAGCAAACCCTTTGGAACATAGAAGGTTCTAAGGCCAGCACCCTTGAGAGTACCGAGGTACCCATGTTACCTATCCCAGGAGAGCCGGGTGCATAGGGGTCAAGTGGTGTCGGAAATGCTTGTTGATTTCAATGGCGTGATGCGAAGAAGTGCTGCTGCCGGGAAGATGAGAAGTGTCCGGTGTGATCCAAGCCTGGATCAGAGCTCAGAAGAACCTGAAAGCAGAGGGGATAGAGTCTGGGTCACTTGCCAATGACCAGGGGCTCGGTAGACAAATGCCCACCGATGTCGGGTGCTTCAGGTGCGAAGAGGTGAAGCTTGACTCTGCAGCCACGGGGACCAGGAGACATCAAAAACAACCAAAGTCCACAGGCAAGCTGTCTCACGAAGGATGTCGAGTGCTGGGGGGGTCAGTGTACAGATTGGAGACCAACAAGCCTTGGCAACTGCAACCCATGCGGTAAGAGAAAATATGCTTTGGTGTGGACCAGCAAGGTCCTGTGGACTCCCCAAGCAATGGAGAGTCATGGCATATCTGGAGCAACCTGGAAAGTCCACTGAAAGTTAAAGTACCCTTCTCAGGGACCCACAAGTTGACGGACCAGGGATTGCAAAGGGGCCTCAAGAGAAATCACAAAATACCAGCACACGGAGCACTCGTGGAGTATAGGCCAGTAATCTTTGATGGAATCACTGCTCGGGGTCTGGACTATAGGTAGCCCAAAGCACTGCCTCAGGGATCACCAAAAAGCATATGCTGCGGCAAATGTGTACGGTGTCCAGGGGTTCGGGTTGCACGGTCCCCATGAGGGCTGCGGGTCTCAGGTTTGCCTAGAGCACTGGTTGCCTTGGGGAAGCTTTGGAACCCACCTCCTGTATTGCAAAATCTTAGGAGTCCTTCAGGAGCTGCGTAGATGCAAACCGGTCAGATGCGTCATTGGTGCCTGCCTTGCAGGGGAGTAACTCCTTTACTCCAAGGGAGATTGTTCGGTCATCCAACGTATTGTAGATAGTTGAAATACTTGGTTTCTGTAGCAGAGTTTCATCCAGGTAAATCTAAATTCCTGTAGCCAGGGGTTCCTACTTTATTCCCAAGGAAGGGGTAGGACAAACTCTGGGGACCCACCTATGGGAGGGTCAGGACAGAGGGGTGGCTACACCCATGTCCTTTGTCCAGTTTTGCGCCAGAGGAGGGGCTGAGATCCCCTGCAACTGGTTTGAGCTAGACTATGCACAGGGACACCAAATGTGCCCCCAGTGCAGTCATTAAAGGACTCTGAGTGCATAAACCCAGTCCCAATACACTAAAGCCTGTCTGGGAGGTGGTCACACCTCCCTATGACAGTTAACCTATTGTCCAGCCATCCCCTGCCCGAGTTTCGTCCAGCAGCAGGAGGGCAGACTCGTGTCTGTGGCTGGCAACATCCATTTTGTGATGCCAGGGTCTGTAAAGCTGGTACCGGGTGCACCGGTGCTGTCATATTTCTCCCTCTAGTAGGGTGGCATCATACCTCCCACACCAGTTACTGGTGTGGAGGTATGATTCAAGGTGTTTGACACCAAACACGACATGTTTCCATGCAGCCGTTTTAAATTTAGCATTTACCGCGAGGTTATAATGCACTTAAGAGTATATGGTTGGCTGCATCACAAACAACCCTGGAATATAGGTTCCGAAAGCTGCAGAGGTGCTCTGCTCATGCATGGGCACCCTCTCACATAAAACCCAGCACCCTGCCTTCAGGATTGATAAGGCCTGCAATAGGGGTGACTGATAGGTTTATATGTGCAGTGATTAGGATAGATATAGTGAACCTATATCTAAGTAGGGGGTGCATACACAACCTTACACAGGCTGCTGTAGCTGACCTGTTGTGTCATTTTGAATGATCTCCCAGGGGTGGCATAATACATGCTGCCGCCCCTGAGAGGCATCTGGGGTACCTATGCCCTAGGTACATAGTATACCATATACTAGGGACTTATAAGGGTACCCCAGAATCCAACCTGAATTGTACCTAAAGTACATGCAATCAATTTAGAGAGAAAGCAGCTAGGCTGGGTTCCTGGATAGCAGGATCCCAGCCAGACTAAGTCGAAAACAGTGAAACATCAGCAAAAAGTGGGGGTAACTATAAGAAGCCGATCCTACTCTCCTACAGTTGTGTCCTGGGTGGAGAGGATTTTCCAGGTGATCAGTGTGTGGTTCGTGTCAGTTACGGTGGTGGCATATCTGTCGGTGAAGTCTGTCAGCGGCGATGTCCTTTGTAATATTAGTTACCTCCTTCAACCTAGATAAGTAGTTCTTATTTGCTGTATGTTTGTCAGGCGAGGGGTTTAGGGAGAGAAATTGGCCTACCCACAAAATAGTAAGCCTATTGCTATTAACAAACTTCACTGTTATGGTTACTACAGTCAAAAAGGGACACAAAACAGTAGTAAGTTTCTCCAGTTTAGAGCTGGAGTAAGTCCAGCACCACACATGGCTAACAATTGATACTGCAACCCCCTACCATATAAAATAATGGAGTTAAGGGCTTAAAATAGAACCCCATAGAAATTATGGTAATTAAATGTTATTATTTAAAAAAGTTACAAAATTAACTTAAATTAAGGAAAAGGATAATTTATAAAAAATAGTATATATTTGTATTTAATTATAAAAATTGTTAACAACTTTCTGCATTTAAAAATTAATGTATCATTACATTAGTTAAAATATGATTGAATTACTTTTAATAAATACTATGCATGTATTTTAATAAGTATTACTGCATAATAAAAAATAATTTTTTACTTTAGATGGGAATGTATTTTTTTATATAAAATTCATTTAAACAATAACCAATCTCTGCCGGGCTGACGATATAAGACAGGGACGACACACCAAAACTCTTTTCCTGCCTTGATTATGTCAGTAAACATTTTTTGAGGAGAAACTATTTGAGGAGGAGGAGGAGAGATGGGGGTTAGAGGCAAGGGACCCACATCTTTGGGATGTTTAGGGAAGTTGTTGTTGCCAAATATCGCTCCTCACCGTATGTTATGCTGGATATGGTTGCTGACCGTGAACAGAAACTTGATTCACCTACAACCCACTCCCAAGCTGTCCCAGTCTATGTCTAAATACTAGCTGCACTCCATTTCATGGCCACTGGTTATCTCCGGAGGGTCTCTTCCAAGAACGTTGAGATCGCACAGGCAAGTCAGTCTTGATGCTTTCATTAGGTATTAAGATAAATCAACGAAGAGTTCAATAGTTGTTTGCCATGCCACAGTCCTTGTTGGAAAGGCCAAGGGGACAAGAGAGTTTTATGCCTTTGCCTAATTCCCATGTGTGGAAAATGCCATTGACTGCACTCAAGTGATAATTCAGCCACCTCACCACAACTTTTACACAAAAGACACAGTTGGAACTCGATCAACATCTGAGCTGTCGGCAATGCCAGAGGCTGCCTCACAGATGTTTACGCTGCGTTTCCTGGAAGCACATACAACAGCTGCATTCTCCAATAGTCGCCTCTTTCACATACATTGGTTGCTGAGGATTTAGGTGAAATGCAGATTATGGGTAAGTAACAACCCCTGACACTGGGCCTACAAGTGTATTTTGGGGTGGCACATCAAACATAATAATCACTACAACACAGTACACACACATGACCCTGATCTGCACTGCATGTAGGTAAGCAGGATGTGTTAAAATTAGAAAATACATCCCTTAGTTAATAAAAGTGTGATTCTTTTTTTCCTGGTTATACCAGGTATGCTCTCATCTCCTTACACCCTACAGATGTCCAAATGCAAGTTCTCTGCAGAGGTACAATAGGGCACACATAATTATATGAGCCATTATTCAAAACAAATGTTGGGATTCTCAAGTCTCGACTCAGATGCCTTGGCCGTACTAGGTGGTGCTGGTGTCTGTCCCAGAAGTTGTGTGGAAGATTTATATAGTATATTGTATGTTACACAACATCACCAAATGACGGGGCTCACATATAGCTGTCAAACTTGATCTGCAACCACATCCAGGTACCCCATGTGGGATACAGAACAGAGGTCAGGATATGCTGGTATGGCTTATTTTATTTACTGCGGGCCTTATTTATGAGCCCTTTACACCGCCGTTGTGTCACTTTTAGTGACGCTGCAGCAGTGTAAAATAAGCACCACACTGCACCCTATTTGCAAAGTGCGCATCTAAGCAGATGCGTCACTTTGTAAACCCCAGCACTACATTATACCTGTGACAGGTATAATGTATGAAGGGTGAGCTTTCCTCCGCAAAAAAGCCTCGTAGTAGTGGCACAGTGAAATCTATGAGATTTCACTATCCCACTTCTAGGACGCCACTGTGTCAAATTCTTACATCTGCTCCAAGCAAGCATAAAGAGTGATGCAGGCCCTTTCACATGGGCTTGCCCCATGTGAAAGGACACATTTCTGGAGTTGCGTCTGTTTTCATTTACACTCCAACAACGCGCCAGGAGCGCTGTACAGTAAATACGGCGCATCCATGGTGTTGCAAGGATGGCGCTATGAAAAGCGTTGCATCGCTGGTTTCCCCCAGCGATTGGACACTTTTCATAAATGAGGCCCTGAATTTATGTGAATGGACAGTCTCTTACCATTGTTAATTGTGGAAAGATAATATTCTGTTTATGTATACCATCCTGAAAGAGCTCAGTATATTTTGAGTAGTCAACATAGTCAACTAACATGCTATGTTCCAGTTTAAAAAAGGTGAACTATTCAAGTACTCAGGCAATTTTTTACTTAACACTCAACCACAATATTTCATGTACTACACTCATGTTTGAGTTCATAGATTATTACAAAATAACTTTACACACATATTGTGGGTATACAAAACATCCCTGGTTGTATTTTGTTACTGTTTTAACTCTGGATCTCGTGTAGGATGTCTCTCTTCTGCAGTCAGAGCCTCTGAACCAAGTGTGGAGGTTTTCCTCCACTTGCACAGCAGAGACCCTGCACTTGAGGAAGAGACAACGCGCTTGTGCAGGAGATCTCGTCTACTACATACAGGGAATGACTTACAAAAAGAGGAAATCAGCCATTTTGTTTTTATTCTCAGCCATATTCACATGTACCATCCTCTTGGTCCTTTGCCCAATCTTGCCCTCACCATGGCTGACAGGCTTGATGAACAAGCCTTCACTTTTTCCAAAAGGAAATTGCTGAAGATCTTGGAGGTGGTCATGGAAAAGTACCCTCCACTTTCTGGAGGCCCAGAGACACAGCTGAGCAATGCAGTGTATCCCGAAGGTGTCCCGGAGCCGAAGAAGGTAACTTAGGAGTCTGTCTAAGTTATTTAAACAAATGAATTTTTAGAGCCTTCCAAAATGAATTGGCTCCATCTGTAACTCAATAGGCAGTTTATTCCCAACCTGTGCAGTAACCACTGAGAAGGTGCGGCATTCTAAATTTAACCTTCTGCAATTTAGACATAACAAGAGTGATAGAGCCTGAGATCAGGGTTCTAGTGGGGTGATGCATTTGGAAGTGGCGTCATGACAGAGAACAAAGGTCTTACATTCAAAGCTTTCCTGAACAAGAACAAAAAGTTTCTTAAGGTGCATGAAACTTTTATCTAGTTTACCAAGACTGAACATCTATCTAGCAGCTGCATTCTGAATTAATTGCAGTTTTTGAATCATATACTTTGGAAGACTGACATACAAAGCATCACAATAGTGCAGTCTGCTCAGGATCAGGGCTTGAAACAGAGGTCACCCCGCCTGGCGCGGAATAAAAGATAGAGGGGGCAGATTTACAAGCCCCTTGCAACACTTTTGCGCCGCCGTTGCGTCACTGTTTGTGAGGCAGCGGCGGCTTAAACAATGCTGAACGTTGCGGCTCATTTACAATGTGATGCATCAATCAATCAATCAATCAATCAATCAGGGGTTTGTAAAGTGCGCTACTCACCCGTGAGGGTCTCAATGAAGGCACTGGGGGGGGGGAGGGGGCGACTCCGGATCAGTCGAAGAGCCAGATCTTGAGGTCCTTCCTGAACCTGTGCATGGTTTGTAAAGCACGCTACTCACCTGTGAGGGTCTCAATGAAGGTGCTGGGGGGCGAGGGGGCGACTCCGGATCAGTCGAAGAGCCAGATCTTGAGGTCCTTCCTGAACCTGTGCAGGGTCGGGAGCGTCTAATATTAACAGGGAGCTCGTTCCAGGTTTTGGCCGCGATGTAGGAAAAAGCTCATCTAGGGAGATGCGTCACGTTGTAAAGTCCTGCACCACAATATACCTGCGTCAGGTATAATGTATGCTGGGTGGACGTTCCCACTCAAAACAGCCTTGTAGAAGTGACACAGTGAGTAGATTTCACTGCGCCACATCTAGGACGCCAATGCGTCAAAACCTTACGTCTGCTTGGAGCAGGTGTAAGGAGTGACGCAGCACAATAAGTATAGGCCTCCCCATGCATTGCTGGAGTTGTGTCGGGCTTGCAACACAGCTCCAGCAATGCGTGACTTTTGTGCCAACAGATGCGTCTGAATTTCAGACGCATCTGTCAATCCTTGCACCATGGTGCACCGTATTGTAAATATGACGCATCCATGGTGGAGCAAGGGTTTCGCACGCAGGCGCAGGGAAACTGGCGCATCTGCGCTCTAATGCAGAGATGCATTAGTTTCTTGTAAATCTGCCCCAGAATCTTTTTAGCATCGTTAAAAAGCAGGAAGTGCTGATTCTTTTCACCTGAGATTGAAAAGACAGTTTGGAATGAAATACAGCCCCTGGGCTGCGAGCAGCGGTCATCTGCTCGAGGCTGAGGCCACCAATCCAGAGACTATCAGGAACCATTACTAAACAGAAATATTTCTGTTTTATCCGAATTCAGGGGCAGATTTATAAGCCCATTTCGACACTATTGTGCCGCCATTGCATCACCTTTTGTGACGCAGCAGCGGTGTAAACAATGTGCCATGTTGCGGCCCATTTACAACGCAACGCATCACGTTGTAAAGCCCTGCGCCAAATTATACCTGCATCAGCTGGGCGTCCCCACGCAGGAAAGCCTCGTAGAAGTGACGCTGTGAAATCTACAAGATTTCACTGCGCCACTTCTAGGACGCCACTGCGTTAAAACTGTGCACAAGCTTCCTCAATAAAACATTAGTATTTACATAACTTTCCAAATCTTGGTAAAAAATGGTAAGAGTGATATGGAATAATAATTAGCAGGAGTGTCAGCGTCAAGTCCATCTTTCTTTAAAAGCGGGGGGAGTAGTACAGGTTTACAAAATGTCAGAATCTCCCCGTTGGCTAGTGATTTAAAAATCTTAGGAGGACAAGGGTCAAGAGATGATCCAGACTTAATTGTTGTCATTTTAACAAGGAAAACTTCCTCCATTCAAGGTATATAATTGAACCAGGACTTAAGTGGGAGAGAGCTACATTTACGTAAGTTTTTTCTATAGAAGTCACTGACGTAAAGGATGATAAAATTACTGCTATTTTATCATAGAAAAAGTCAGAAAGCTCTGAGCAAACGTTTTTGGTGGGTATGGATTTAAAATGTGAGATTTATAATTAATCAGGGAGTTATAAACTTGAAGGAGTTCTTTTGAAAAATTGCTAGTCAGAGTAATTTTAGCTTGGCAATTATTGCATCTGGGATTAGGTACAACCAATGTAGAGGCTTTAAGCCCAAGCTTCAGCTTCGACATGTGTGCTCCTCCAAGATCTTTCAAATTTTTTACATTTCCTTTTTGGCCAGAATGAATTCATGGGAATACTAGGGCGCTGAATGTAGTTTTTGATACGTAGCCCCTCATTTAGAGGGTAAAACCTCATCTAGGGAATTAGATATCCAACTGCTAAAATTGTTAAGAACTTGCTCATTATCATAATTATTCAATTAGATGGCAGATATTGTGGCTTCCAAATAAAATTTCACTTGTGATCAGACCAGGAGATTTCCATAATTGAATGTATTTCTATCTGATTAGCAAACATATACTCTAGTATACGCCCGGCCTGATAGGTGGAAGACTTTAGGTGCTGATGAAGATCATAGGCCGAGCCAATGTTTGATAGGTCTAGAGTATTATTATCAGTAATGTTATCAAACTATGGGGCAGATTTACAAGCCCCTTGCGACTCATTTATGCTGCCGTTCCGTCACTTTTGTGACGCAGCGGCGGCGCAAATCCTGCGCCATGGTGCGGGGTACTTACAACGTGACGTATCTGGGAGATGCGTCACATTGTAAAGCCCTGCGCCACATGTAGGCGTTCCTGCGCAGGGGGGCGTACAAGATTTCACTCAGTCACTTTTAGACCCATGCTGCGTCAAAACCCTGCGCCTGCCTGAAGCAGGCATAAGGTTTGACGCAACATTAACAAGATGGGGCCCCCCAGAGCATTGCTGGAGCTGCGTCGCGCTTGCAATGCAACTCCAGCAATGCGCCACTTTTACGGCAAAGTTGCGTCACGCATCTGTGCCGTTTTTGCCCCATGGTGCGCCGCATTGTAAGTGTGGCACATCCATGGTGGCGGAGCTGTGGCGCACAATAACTGACGCATCCCTGCTGATATGCAGGGATGCGCCAGTTATTGTAAATATGCCCCTAAATATATAAGTCGCTCAAAATAACTAGGAAATCAGATTCCAGATATGCTGCAGAGATAGAGATAACCTTATGAAATGAATCGTAAATGGTTTTTGCAGGGCCGGAGGGCTGTATATCAGCATAACTTTGCCACGTGCTGGAGTGCAGTCGGTGTCCACACCCATCGGGTGAAGCTGTGTCTCAAGCTATGGGAGGAGCTTTGTCGCTAGGCCCATAATATGGCCCAGGAGATTATGGGCTTCTCCTCCTAGCCTTATACACAGCACTCCAGCATGACACCACTGTACCGGAGGGTCCTGAAAGATGTCTGGCTGATCCTCCATGCTCAGCTGGAAGAGTTTGAGCAGCAGAGAGAGGGTAAGTAAAAATATACCATTATTTGGTACTTATGTGTACATGCATTTTGAGAGAGCTGTCCTGTCCTCCTCACTGTGAGTTTTGTCACAACCTTACATGTTGTCTTTAACATGTCTTGTATGCAAATATTGAAAGATCAGCGTTATTAATGTGCACGTTTATTGTTGGTTTTCTTTGGCTGGAATACTAATTGGTTTTTGACATTATGGAAATGCTTACAAGAAATTCCGAACTTATGGAAATTGAGAAATGTAAGCACACATATACTTTATATGTACCTCATTTCTTTTTTGCAGTTTTTAGTTTATGTAATGCCTACATTGTGTACCTTTACCTTACTTCATAATCAACATATGTTTGTTAAGTTTTACCCTCAAAGCTCACACAATTAATGAAGAATGTGTTGAACCTTTGATGCCCTCCAATATGAACCACTTCACCCTCATTAAAAATGATCTGTAGCCACAGGAAAACTGTCTCCTCTCAGACAACAAATGTGTGGAACCTGTTGCAAATCTACATTTACATCAGGTTTTAATATGTTTTCAACAAACCTGAACTATTGTCAACCCTTTACCTCCTTTGAAACTCTGATTCCACATCTATATTCTGATTTTTCCATGTTAAGGAACTCAATTTAAAAGCATTTGATTATGAAATCTATCCCATGGGGACCAACTAGAGACATCCATGGTCGACTGATATTTTCCTAGCCCCCCCGTACCCCTCCCTGTTACAGCTGATAGGGAAGAGGTCCTCAGACTGGAGAAAAAAACTGTGTTGATGATTCAAGGGTAGAGGGGTGTGTTCTGTCATGGGGGGTGACAATGGTTGCGCTCTCTCCAGAAAAGCAACTGGTTCTACCGAGTACATCTAACATCAGTAACCTATTATCATGGAATATTTTCGGGCTTGAAACCAAAGGTCAGGGACCCAGAATGGGCCCTGTTTATAGTATGTTTCAATTTTTGTTTATTCCAGAAGAACTTGTACATAAGGCTGTGTATTTAAGCTATGTATACCTGCTAGCCACTCTGGGTCTGGACATATCATGTGAGCAAGACTAGCAATGCTCACTAGTATAAGATTCCTTATTACAAACTTTCCTGGTATTTTCAGCATCTTTTTTAGGAGTAAGGATGGTCACCTAACCCATATGTATAACATCTACAACAAAGGGGTCAGGGGCGCCTATGAAAACTACCATCATGAAACAGTTTGGTTTAGGAATACGAGACACATGATTCCCTGATAATGGCAGGAGTTTTGAACACAACAATTGAGCCACTGGACGGTGATGATGAATCCACCACTGAAGCTGAGCTTGAGGAATGGGGTTTCCCTGCTCTAACTGCCTCCCCTGGAGAAGTGACAAATAGTTGCTGCTCACCAACTGATGTCCTCAGCATTGCACCTTAGTTTGAGGGCTTGTAACAGACCTGACTCCCAAAGCCTCCACGCATACAATCGTCTAGGCCATTCCAGCAGAATATATTACGTTTTTATTTCTATGCCCCTATCGAGGTGTGTTGAAGACATGAGGGTGGTCCCTAGGCATGATAGCGATCACAATGCTCTACACTGCACTCTGGGGGATTTTATAGATCAATTGGAAGATACCCCAAAATCCCTAACTAGGGACCTAAGGTCAGCTAACAACAGACATTCCCTGAACTGGGCTAGAATCTTGAGTAAGATTGAGACCATGGATTTCATAAAAGAGGCATTAACTGTAGGGTTAGAGGGATAGAAGGACTGGAGACAGTCAAGGCTAGACATCTTGCCTTTCCTGACATACTTAATGATCTTACATCCAAGGTGGGCAATCGTTTTCTCCAAAGTGATAGTAAGGCCTACGCCCACCCTAAACAGAGTATTGGTTGGTTTAACAAAGACAGTAGGGCAGCAAAAATTAACTTGCTCCATGCACTGAAAGTTAGCAGGGGTGATTTCATAAGGACCAAGAGGGACATTACAAAGAAAAACAGGTGCTAGCTCGGGCCTGGGATAATGACCTCTGGGATCAAATATCTGAAGCCAGAAAGCTCAAGGATACCAAGACATTTTGGGGAGTAGTCGTCAGTGGGGGCCAGTGTAGGACATATTATTTAGACCCATTCATTATACCCCAGGCAGGGTGGAGGAACTTCCCTGACCTATATGATGTAGCAGGAGAGCGCACCACTGACCACCTTGAAGCAGGCTGCCACCCAACTGTGTTCAAACAGGTCATAGAGCTAGAAGCTACTAGGAATGCTATTATCTTTATATTGCCAGGTAAAGCTCGAGGACCGGGCGGGATTCCAGGACACTCTATAAAGTAGGGCTTAGTAAACTAGTCTTTTTATTTCAATAAACTAGCAAATGCAATAGTAGGGGAGCACAAATTCCCCTAGCATGGAAAGCGGCTGAAATTGTGGCTATCCATAATTACAGACCAATCAGTCTAATTGATGTAGACCAAAAAAGAAAAGATCTTGAGTGCCCTTGAGTTCTGGATGGAAGATGCAGCTGCCTTATTTGAGCTGTAAGATGGTTTTAGAAAAGTGTAAGTACTACAGACCAGGTATTTAGATTTATGACCATAGTATGGAAAACAGTTGTCATCCAGAAGGCCCACTTGTATGTGATCTTCGTGGATCTCAAAACTCTTCGATTTAGTTCCCCACTGAGGCAGATGGGGATTCCATCTTCTTTACTTGATATCCGAATTAGCCTACACACTGATGCATATGCACAGGTGCAATAAAGCCAACAAGGTGACCTTGCAGACTACATCTGAGTTAAGAGAGGGGTGCAGCAGGAGTGTTTGTTAGCCCCCACCCTTTTCTCCCTGTACCTAAACGACGTAGTGCTTCAGATGGAACAGTGCAGGAATGATGCCCCAATGATTGCAGGACACAAAGTACCAATATTGGTTTTTGCGGACAATACCCTGCTGGTGTCCAAAATGCTAGTCACATGGGCATTGCCAAGACTAAGAAAAGGGTATTGGTGGCCTGAAATGGATGTAGGCTTTAAGATGATCGTAAGGAACTGTGTTGAATACTCACATAGCGATAAGGTGTTGAAGTGTAGGACGCAACCTATGGTGTTGGGGGAGCATGCGAGTGGTCCCTGGTCTGATATTACTCTGGACCTCATGGGTCCCGGGAAGATTACGTTTTATGATCTGTATGTGTTGGTGTGTGTAGACATGTTTTCGTGCTGGATTGAGTTCAAGATCATTAGTTCGGTGGAGTCTGATGTTAGTATTCAGTTTTTGGAAGACCTGTTTGAGATGGTTTTCCCTTGTCTTTGCTCTCTGAAAATGAGGTTCGGGTATTGTGGAGGAGTTTCTGGGAACATGAGGTATAAAACATAAGAAGGCGGCACTATATCGCACCGTAAGTAATAGTGTGGTGGAAAGGTTTATCAAGGTGTTCAAGGAGACTTTGCAGCAAGCCGTAATGTTGTAGAAAAATTGGGAAGCGGTGATAAAAAAAGGTGCATGAGTACCGCTTCACCCCCATTCCTCTACAGGTATTTCCCCTTTTCAGTTGTTCAAGGTTAGAGTGGTCAATAAAGAGATGATTTCCATGTGGGTTTCTGAGAAATGGATGGTGATGGATGATCATGTTGGAAATGCTGGGGGGAGAGAAAAGAAGAGGGAGAAGATGGCGAAGAGAAAAATGTGGTATGATGCAAGAAAGGCTATCAAGAACACTGCAGTGTACGGGGGGACTGGATATGGTGGCTAAGTGGACTAATGCGCCCACTGTAGGGGCCTGTGTTCGACCTAACAGGCATAGGTTTAAATCCTGGCAAGTCCACGCTGAGGTCGATAAAATAAGTACCATTTTGTTGGGTTACAATAAACATCTGTTATTCAGCACCAAGATACCTTTGGGTAAATTCACGCTTTATAAATACACGTTATGTTATGTAAAGATAAAAATTACCAAGAAGAGAAGTGGAACCTCCAAATTTAGTCAACCCTTCAAAGTGATCAAGTTGTTCAAGAATGCAATAAAAATGAGTGATCACAGAATTTGGAACTGAACAGGGTGTCTAAGTACTTTCCGAGTGTGGAAGATGTGCAGACCCTTGGAAAAGCACAACATTAACACAAATGTGTCAGTAGGCCTCAATGTGCAACAAGAATGCCTCACCGTTTACAAGATTATGTGAAGTAGATGTTTTGCTTTTCTTGTACTTTGTTTTGGGTATGAGTTTTGTTACTTAAGTTGACCATACTCACCTTGACTTGTATATTTCTATGAGCGTAATGTTCTTTTCTTTTGTTGCATTGGGGGAGGGAGGTGATGTGGTATTCTATATGTAAGGGGTGAAGTAGGGATATAGAATGTGGGGTGGTTTCTATGGTGTAATGTGTTGGGTTTCAAACTCAGTCAGTTGCTGGAACTTGAATGTGGATGAGGTCTCTGCTGATTCTGCATGTAATAATCTCTCTTGGACCAATTCCCATTTACCTAAGAATGCTTCAAAGCTTATTCCTAGGGCCTCTCTTAGATGACATCTACTAAAATTCTATTGGATCCCTTTCTTTCTACCTAAGGATGCCTCATAGCTGGGTCCTGGAGCCTCCCCTGGCTGACCTATACTGCGCCTCTCTTGGGTCCCTTCCCTTCTACTTAAGGATGCCTCAGAGCTGGACCCTGGGACCGCTTTTAGCTGCCCTCTACTGCACCTCTTTTGGACTCCTTTCCCTTTACCAAAGGATGCCTCAAAGCTCGGACCTGGGGCCTCCCCTGGCTGACCTCTACTGCACCTCTCTTGAATACCTTCCCTCTACCTAAGAATACCTCAAAGCTAGGTGATGGGCTCTCCTAAGCTGACCTCTACTGTACCTCTTTTGGACCCCTTCTCCTCTACCTAAGGATGTCTCAAGGCTCGGTCCCGGGATCTTTCCTCGCTGACTGCCACTGCACATCTCTTGGACCCCTTCCCCACTACCTAAGGATGCCTCAAAGCTGGGTCCTGGAATGAATCAGTCGGTCATATACTTTATTTCGGCCAACATGGCCATAAAAGTACAATTCATAACACTATACGTCATACATCACAGAATAGATAATAAAAGACCCTACATCTTGATATAGATGCATACCTGGGTGATGTTGCATTGGGCTGGCTAAGTGATGAGCAATGAGAGTTAATCTCAGTGGACATTGAGGAAGATGAGATCAGGGCGACCATAATGCAACTGCAATCTGGAAGTGCTTCGGGTCTGGATGCTCTCCCGACTCATTTTTATAAAAGCTAAGTCAGTCGCTTAGTACCTATTCTGAAGGCCCTATTTGTAGAGGTGAAAGAATCGGGCTTTCTACCACCTCAATGAGGGAGGCAATTTTCTATCTCTTCTTAAGCCTGGCAAACTGGCAGAAAATTGTGAATCTTCATCAATTGCAATGTTAAAATACTCGCAAAGATTCTAGCTAACTGACTGAGCCTGCTGAAGTATTTTCTGGTCTGACCTGACCGATCTAGGCTCATACCAGGGCGCACCACTTTGCATAATCTGCGTACACTCTTTTCCCTGCTCCAAGACATGTACCGAGACTTGACTGTGGCGGCTGTCTTTTTTGACGCCACCAAGGCGTTCGATTCCCTGGAATGGGACTATCTGCTTGGATGGGCTCCCCCACCCCTTCCTATCATGGATTGCACTATTATACTGTCAACTGGTGGCAAGGGTACAAATAAATGGAACTTGTTGTTCCCCGCGCTTCTCCATTTCGCAAGGCACTAGACAGGGGTTCTCATTGTCACCAGTCCTATTTACGTTAGCAGTGTAACCACTCGCGTCCAAACTAAGACAGCACCATCTTTGTATGCTATCCGCTACTCTACCAGCCATCTGCTGGTGTCAATATACACTGAGACATCACACTCAATGTCCGGAACCCTCAGGCCCATCTCAGTACCATTGTGCATGAATTCATTCTCTTCGGAGGGCAATCAGGCATTCATATTTATGGGGAAAAGTCTCAAATGTTTCCTCTTACCCCAGCCACCCAGAGATACAGTCCCAAATACTCATTAATGTGGTGTGAAGTGGAATCTAAATATTTAGGGGTGACCATCTCCAGAGACGGGAATGAGCTACTGCGGGAAAACTATGGCACAGCACTGGACATGGTGATGGACTCTATTACGAGCTGGATCTCCCTGCCTCTCTCGTTGTTGGGTCGCATCTTCCTTATGCAAATAATATTCTTACCAAAGCTTCTCTATTTACTTCTCAATATCCCACACTCATCGGGCCGTCATTTCTTTAAAGCCTTAAAAACACAGCTGTTCAGACTGGCATGGGGTGGGAAACAGCCCAGATTGAAACGGAAAGTACTTACACAGCGATTTGTGAGGGGAGGATTTGAGGCACCAGACATGGAACTCTATTTTCTGTGCCCAGGCCCATTTTGCTGCATATTGGTTGCAGCTGCCCCCCTTCATTGCACATTTGGCCATAGAACAAGGATGCACGGTCCCTATCCCTAAAACCGTACTCCTTGGGGCGTGGACCCATAGTGCGGATGAGGCATCCTCTAGAGTTGCATGCACTTCTGCTGCACGAAACAAATTGACTAAGCCTCTATTGCCCACTCCTCCCATTGCGCTATCATCCCTTGATCCCAGTGACATGAGACGGCATGCCTGAATATGCTTCAAAAGGTGGGAGTGTCTAACAGGGGGGGCCTATATGCCGACGGAGTATTCGTCGCCCGAGATTACCTATTTGCAGGGGAAACGCTCTCTCCCCTGGAGGGGTTTCTGTATATCAGGCTTCACCAAAATGTGAGGGTGGTCACTCCTGATTTCCCGCAAGAACCCCCTATGCTTAGGGCCTCATTTATGAGGCCCCTGCGGCACTTTTCGCCGCCGGAACGTCACTTTTTTGATGCTCCGATGGCACAGCGTGCCATGGCATATTTATAAGGCCAGAAAAAGCCACTTCCCATGGCTTTTCATGGCCTTGTAAATATGTGCCCCTTAATTGCAGAGCACTGCATGAAAGGGGTGTTCCATGGGTGTTGCTGTGGGTGTTCACACGCAACACCCATAGGATCTGAAGCATTCCTAGATTTACGAAAAATCGTAAACCTGGGAATGCATAAGAATCTAACGTCACCCCAGGGGTGGAGTTAGGGAGGTGCAACGAGGAGAAAAGTTTTCATTTTTACTCGTTTTTTCTGTTTTCTATGTGTAATGCATTCGGCAGCACACATAGAAAGAGGAAATCACCTGAACTGATTGATTTTGTGCAGGAAGGTGTCTCTTCTTACACAAAATCAACCAGCTCTGCAACGTAGGCAGCCTTGCTCCATGGTGCAAGGGTGACTGCATTGGCGTATGACAGCCCACTGTGCGCCAGCGCAGTGTAAAAGGGCAGGAATTCACTGTATCTTATAGATAAAGCACATTCCGGCCCTTTTCTTTTGACGAAGGGCAGTGCAGCAAGAGTCGTTGTGGCCCTGCCCTGCGCAAAAGCCTCATAGATGAGGCCCTTAATACTTTGCATGTCTTACTACAGACTATGACTCCTACACATTTAGTCTCCATTCTTTATCACAACGAACAGTTGGAATATACATAAATAAATGGAGGATCGCACTCCGGTTTAGACAACAAATTGGGGACACCACTCACTAATAAACAATGGCTTTATTGCTGCCAGCAGACTGGCCGGATAACGGCTAGTAGACGACAATGCATCATACACTTTAAATTTTTATACCGGTTATATTACACCCTTGCCACAATGCATAAATATAATTTGCGATCAGATGACAGGTGTGCCAAATGTGGGGTGCGGGAGCTAACTCTTCACCTGGCATGGGAGTGTGGGACAATTGGCAGCAACTGGAGGGAGGTTCCAGATGCTGTGACATGGACGATAGGCTATTCTGAAGATATTGAAGTATCGACCAGGTAGTTTATTTCACTTGGTCTATTACTGGCTAAGCGTAGAATTGAAGGCAAATGGGGAAGGGACAAGACTCCAAATTTAAAGTATGGTTGTGAGCCATTATGAAGTGTAAGGAATAGATGACCACGTACACCGAATTATTGCTCCGAGCTCTAGACCACGGGACATATAGGACCCTGTACATGCGTACCTGATTGAGAATGCTTCTGACTCAGCTACCAAACCAGACCCCCTGTTACCCCTGGTGACTGCTCCTTGAGGGAGATACCTGTCAGCCATGGAACACATGAAACAGAAGTACACCGGAGGAGTTGTCCTGCTCGCTTGGAGGACTGCTTCCCCCTGCCCATTGGCTACGCCACTTCATGTCTGGGGATAAGGTCAGGCAGTTGTTTTCATCCTTACTTTGGATACTTCACATTATGATAATGTATACCATTATGTTGAATCAAATGGGATTGGACAAGGATCTTATGATCATGGCCACACGGGTTATCAGATATGATGCAATGCATTCTTTGAAATCATGTGATTATCCAAACGGTGATTTTGCTTGAAAGTTAAACGATTAAACTAGTATTTGTATGGTGCGCACTGCAAAGAGCTAATAAAGAAAGAATTTTTGTTTTTTAAAGGATGCCTGAAAGCTGAGTCCTGGGACCTCTCCTAGCTGACCTCTACTGTGCCTCTCTTGGACCCCTTCTCCTGTACATAAGGATGCCTCGAGGCTGGTCCTGGGGTTTCTACTAGCTGACCTCCACTGCGCCTCTCTTTGACCCCTTCCCCTCTATTTAAGGGTACCTCAAAGCTTGGTCCAGGGACCTCTCCTAGTTGCCCTGTGCTACACCTTTCTTGTACCCCTAAACCTCTAACCCTAGGATGCCTCCTAGCTGGGTCCAAGATTGCCCCTCGCTGACCTCTACTGCACCTCTCTTCAACCCATTCCCCTCTACCTAAGAATGCCTCAAGTTACCTAAAAGGGTAAACCCAAATGACGTCACTGGGACCTGGGTATAGAGCAGAACAAACAAAGAATGGTCCCAGTATGCAAATTAGTGTGCATTAAAGAACCAAAACATTATAAACATTTAGACACAGAATCGTGGTATTCTTTGACGAGCAGTGTTGTTCAATCACACTGAACAGCCTGTATTATTATAACATTTGTTAACACAATTTTTAAAGCAGTGCCCCAGGGGGACGGGTGGGGGTATAGTGAATGAAGTGAGGATAAGGAAGTGAGTGGAACAAGGTATGATTCACAAAATCAATTGTTCCTCACGGAGGGGCTCATACAAGAGCCAGGTCAATCATTTTCAATCCAGACATTTTAGGTAGCCATAGTTGCAGACAAAGACACAGAGATGAATCGCTGTTGGTCAAACTGGCTAGTGTGGTAGATGTTGACGTTTCGACCCCTGGAGAGTAGTAGGTGAGTATATCCCTTACGTTGGGGTCTTCCTCAGGACAGGTGTGTGGGGGGGGAGAAGAAGGGGGTGAGTTACCATCAGTAGCCTAAACGATGGGCCTGAGTAGAAACAGGGCGCGTAGGCTCCAAGCCGGTATGAGCGAGCAAATCACTTCTGAAGGTGCTGATTTGTGAATGAGTAAAGAGGAAGGGTCCAGGCAGGCTGAGCCAGATCAGGTGAGCAGCAGTGGTAGAATGAAATCATTGAACACGGAGCATTTTTGCCCAATGGTGTGAATGCATTAATTCACTTTCCAGGCCCAGCAGATTAATCCTGACTCTGTGGTTTGAAAGTGCTGCGGCGCAGCTAAAAGTCTTGCCTTGCTGTGCTGTGGCACTTTCTTGTAAATGAGGCTCATAGTTTTTAGAAGAGTCTATGTTTTTCAAAGGAGTTACTCACTTCTATTGTAAATGTTTTTGTTCAAAAAGGAGACGAAGACAATTAAAATGTGGCGATATTCAGGAACTGTTCTTTGGACCTGTCCATGGTTGCCAGATGCAAACTCCTCACTTCTCCAGACAAAACTCAATAACTTCTTCCATGGTGTTTTAAACGTCCTCAGACCTTCGGACAAATCTTTTTGGACGCCGGTCGAGAGGTTCTGGGTGTGAAAAAGCCTCTCATAACTACAAGAAGCTTCATAGTTAAGTGTTCAGGTGCCAGTGGTTTGCTGGTGTACTTCCAGGTGGGCTCAGTGGCTTCTCTTATCAAGTTTCGCCTCCAGAGAGATGTTTTATACTCGGTGTGCTCCCTGTATCAAGGACCCTATGTCCATGTGACTCAATAGGTAAATACATTCCCAGGAGTAGCTTGCAGGTCCAGAGACTCTGAGTAAAGCTGGAGACCCCTGTCCACGGTACATTTCTAGGCAGACAGGAATTGTTCTGCAAACAGTGTGTCCTCTTTCTTTCCCTTCTTCCTCCCTTTCGAGCTCGCCAATAATTGCGGAAACCCCTTAGCAAATACAGCTACAATTTCCACATGGTCTGCGCCTACCCTTTTCTGCACAGTGACATATTTCCTGTCCTACAAATGTGCCTTACTGTAATAAATGTAATAACAACCCCTGTAGGCAACAGTTTTCTGGAATGCCATACCCCGAATTCTCCGTCTCACCCAAAACTGCTCCATTTGCCAATGTTCCTTCTGCTGCAAAGAAAGAAGCGACAAAGAAGCTATTTATGAGCTTGGAAGTTTGCTGCGCTGAAAGAAAGACCTGTGCAGGGAAAAGGTTTTCAAAGATGGTCAGCTGACCTCTCTACCCAGGGAAAGTTAGGTATGATACAAAGTAATAACCTTTTAAGCTACACGAGTCCCAATCGGATGAAAGAAGTGAGGCCACCTGCTTAGACTCCGGTTGAAGCTGGAAGGCGGGGTCTTCATACAAGACTCTGGTGCCGCTCAGGTAGGAGGTGCATTCTGTATTGCATGTTAGGCCCGCAGAATGCAGCAACAGCGGGCAGGTCTTGTCAGCAGGGGAGTAGCTTTAGGGGGGGGGGTGTTACACCCACCCCTAATAATTGTATTTTTTGATAAATAGTTGGGTACAGCTGCTTTCAGTCCGGTTTGGTGAGGTGTCTGATAGGTTTAACCAGGAATCTTTATACACACAGACTAAAAATGCACACACACATTGCGCCGGGACACTCTTTTGAGTAGCTGCGCGCTCTACCCTGTTAACATAACATAACCTAACACACACTCTCCCCCCTCTCTCTCTGGAAATAGAACAAAACAAATATTGGTTATTTCACAAAATAATGGGTTTTCTCTTTTAGTACCACTACCAATCAGCATTACTCTTCCTTTCTACTGCCTCTTTACCCCTCTTGTGCCCCCTGCTTGTTGTATAATTTTTTCCAACATTATAGGGTATATTTACTAAGTTTTTGTGCTGTGTTTGCATCGCAAAAGAGACACAAATTGACGCAAAATATGTTTCACTTGAAAGTGTTGAAAAGCAGGGCATAGAACATTACTTAGCGCCAAGTGGACATTCCATGGGTGGTGCATGGGAGTTTCCAAGCATCCATCCAAGATTTTTGCTGCAAAACCCTATTTACTAAAAAAAGTAGACAGAATTTTGCGTCACAAAAATAACACCCATTTCAAATAGACAGTATCAATGAGAAATGCTTTTATTTCTCACTTATTTCTGACTTTCCATGTGTGCTGCACTGTAGAGCACACATACAAAATGTGAAAAGTTTTAATGTTAGTTTAAACATTGTGGGTCTCATTTATGACAACTAACGCATCGCTGTGTGAAAACAACAATGCAGCGGTTTTCACTGCGCCCTGCTTGCAGCCGGATGGATGCGCCATATTTAATGTAAAGCACTCCATGTCGCAAGGAGTTACAGATACGTCAGTATTTCTGCCGTATCTGTAGGCGCAAAAGTGGCGCATCGCTGGGGTGTGTCTGAAAACAGATGCAACTCCAGCAATGTGTCCTTTCACAAGGGGAAGGCCCATGTGAAAGGACCCGCATCAGTCTTACGCCTGCTGTGAGGCAGGCGTAAGATATTGACGCAGTAGCGTCCTAGAAGTGGAGCACTGAAATCTTATAGATTTCAATGTGCCACTTCTACAAGGCTTTTTGCGGAGTAACTCCCAGCTTGCATACATTATTCCTGGAGCAGATATAATGTGGCGCAGGGGTTTACAAAGTGACGCATCTGCCTAGATACATGCCTTTGTAAATAGGGCGCAACATGGCGCATTTTGATACCGCCGGTGCGTCACAAAAAGTAATGCACCGACGGTGCAAAGGTGTCACTTGGCCTCATAAATAAGGCCCAGTATTTTGTACTGGGAGAGTATCCATCCAGCACTGGCGTAACGAAAAGTGAGGGGGCCTCCCTGCACAGTACGTAGAGGGGCCCCCTCCGGGCTCAATCAGGAGCTCTCCGGCCGTGTGGGCCCCTTGGAGCTTGGGGCCGCCCCGCACCGCGGGGGCTGCCGGGGCCTGTGTTACGCCCCTGCCATCCAGTACAAAACCTATGTTAGACTCAACACAGACACCCTTGCACTATGGTGTAAAAAGGTGTGCGTGATGCTCCACAGCAGAATTCTGCGCTTGCACTATGGAGAGGGGAAGAGACATATCTCTGTAGATATGGCGCTCTCCTGCTCTCTCCTTCTCACGCAGCGCATCATTTTTAGCTGCTGTGCTGCCTATGAATTTGGTAAATAGACCCCTATGTGCCGGACTGGCCAAGCTACACCCCTGCCTATCAAGACTCCAATCTTCTTCCAAGTGTCCCTATCTCCCAGTTACTATTGCACACCACACACAAACATTCCATTACATCGTTCACTCAGCATTCCAGACACCAGCTCAGACATACTTGGAAAGGGGACAATCAGGATACTTAAAAACACCCTTTCCTACAAATTAAACAAAGAACAGCCGTTCCCTTACACATACAGTACAGGCACAATCATTTTCAATCACTCAATCCCCAACATGTCTTGCTTACCATTGTTTTGTAATGGTACACATTCACCCAAGCACACTCTGTGAAACTCCTGAATACCCATGCAGACACACAAAGACAACAAAAACCAGTCACATAGACATGAAGCTCCTCATGTCAAACACGGAAATTAGACAACTAGGTTGTGATTACCATTGCACAGTGGTCCAAGACGTGAAAGTCTTATGACCTCCTCAGATATGAGGCCCTACCATCATGTGTGCACACTCACAATGGCGTCACACAACATTTGCGCATGCAGGACATGTATTCGCTGTCGCTCCATTATTTGACAGCCAGGACATGGAATCCAAAAGTTTCCTTCAACAAAGGGTTTTCCCATCGTTTCTGAGTCCACACATTCAAGAGACAAACAAAATGAAACTGTAAAGTTTAACTAGACACAATTTTAACTCAAAAAGCAACACAACATAAACTGCGGTTTCAAAACAGAAGTGGACTTGCATGGAAACGTGTTGGATATGGCACATATCAATAGGCAAGAATCCCCACCCAAATTCTTTCCCAACGAAATGAACCTCACAGTGGAAACAAAGCGCATGTCTTTACAGAAGCATATATTATAATATTGGCTCCAAGAGAACCACGTAATCCCACATAATAATTAACTGAATGTCAAATTCTAACTTTGCAACTGGACAAAAGTCAGGTAGGCAGGCATTTGACATCCACTGGCTTAAGGACACACTATACCCTATTACAACACAGTGTCATTTCTAAAACGAATGTCCTTGGGGACAGTCCTACTTTCTTTCTTTATTAACCGCTAGGCATTGGGTTATCTTGCTGTGTCTCTAGACCTGTCTCAAACAAATATCAGCTGACTACCCTCCTTCAGTATGTCAAAGACCACATAGAGGCCCCTCCTCTTTGATACCCAGGTCTTGGATCCAAGACACTGCTGATGCTCTCTCTAGAATGAGTAGGACCGCTAGGCCCCTAAGCACCACTTCCTCTTCTTCCAATGCCGACTGACTCACACGGAGAGGAAAATTCCTATTTACCTGGGGCTGCACATTGTCACAATACTTTGGCAAAAGATGCGCAGAGTTCCAGTAGCGGCACATTTTTACTGCTACGGAAAATCTGGCATAAAAATGATGCATGTCCACTGGTATAAAAGCAGATCATGCCCGAATCACTCTGGTGAGCTCAACGGCATCATGGACTTGCTCTTACTGCAGCTTGGAGCACCAAGAAGACCACCATCACCATCACCACCACCATCACCACCACCATCACTGTTGAGGCAACGCAGGAGAAGGGAGCGTACATACTTTCAGAGGTTTGCCCTCATTGACATCAGGGAGGAGGAGGTCATTGCTCACTACAGAATCAGGAGGGAGTCCATTGTCTGCCTCCTGCACCAGATTGCACCAAGGCTACAGCCAACATCGCAGCCATGCACCAACATCCCTCCGCAGGCCAAGCTACTGGCTGTTCTGCACATGCTGGCGTCAGGAATTTCCACATGTGTTGGGGGTAATGAACTGAACCTATGTGCAACTTGTGCCTCCAGCGGCTACATCAAACCTCTTCAACAATAGGAAGCACACACATTCCATGAACGTGCAGACAATTGTGGACCATCTGGGACTCTTCATCAATGCCCTCGCAAAGTACCCAGGCAGTGATCATGATTCCTTCATCTTCCGGCATTCCACCATCAATGAGCACTTCCAGAATGGGACAAATGGGAATGGTCTACTGGTTGGTAAGTACTTCTCAAGCACGATAGACCATATAACCTTCAATATGTTGGAATACATTGACACATTAGCCATGGTCTGAATGAGACACTGCATATGTAGTTGATGTGGGCGTCCATACTTGCATCATATTACATGGCATATGCGCAACACAATCCTACAAGTCAGATGTTTCGAGACTGCCTACGCCACTGTGGGCCACATGCAAAAGTGAACTGTGCTGCTGGAGCATCACTGGTCATGGTTTCTGGTGGAGCAGGACTCCGACTAATATCAATGAGGTAATGCAAAGTCTGTCTGCATGGACTTGCATAGCCTCATTGATATACAGTAAGGCAAGCCAGAGCAAAGTGCAGCATTGAAGCTCCCTATGTCAGTGTGTCCACAGGTACATCTTATGGTCATGAGACTTGAATTATCCCACACCTGTGAAACTGAAATATCTAGTCATATTGTAACCTTGCAAAATTATGTCTACCATTCTAAATGACATTACTTATCATATGCACACATCCCATCCAATGTGCACACCATTTTGGGATGCACAGCCCGCTATATCAGTCCTCCAAGACTCCAGACTGTGCAGAAAGGTGCAGCCTCATGCACAAAATACATCTCCCATGACAACACAGTTATCTTGGGAATAATGTGCTTGTCTTCGAGCAATGCTGCACATTTCCTGCCAGCGCAGGCAGCAAACCCTGGACACTGAATCATGTGGAAAATATGTCCTACACTTCCCCCAAGCAGTGTGGCACTGTAGTGGGATTAGTGTACCAGTTTCACTGTACATGGCAAAACTCCCACATAACTCACTTGTTTAATGTCGACATAGTAGCCACAGTGCATTGCTATGTGTACCCTATCCTGTCACACATTGATATCCACAGACTACCTTCCCTATGGCAGTACACATTCAACAACATTGACTCCAACTTTCACTGCCAAATATGTGTGACTTAAGTATACAACAACACCAGCTCCATCTACAGGTTGTAAAATCAGACATGTATCAGTTTAGAACTGGCAATAGTAGGCAATAACAGACACAATAGATGAGTGTCAGAGATTTGTTTACTCAATGGGTTATTGATACTTCTTATGGTTGAAATATCATCACCTTCACAGCATTGCTACTCCCAAGTATGACAAATAGTAAGTGAATCACAGAGGACAGCACACCTGTATGTGTAGTACAGTCAGTAATTTCCAATTTCTACTTATGTGTATGCCACACAATGTCATAGCAAGTGTCTTACAGTGGGAAAAGTATAAGAGTCATTCAGGACACATACCAGAATATACATAAATGTGGGGCCATCCCTTGCTATGACTCGTAACTAATTTTACCCCTCCTGCCTTTGCAGCTGACTAAGGATATGCTCTGCAGCCGTGGGTATGACTCAGAAACAGGTTCTAGCTTGTGGACTAAACAGGAGATAAAGAGAAAAATGAGCAAGCAAATGATTACACGTTTTTAAAAAAATGATTAATCGGTCTAAACACAAATTGAGGATTCAAGGACTTGATCGCTGTGCCTTTGGTTGGGGCGCACGTCGCCCTAAATCGTTTTGCATGTTATTTCAAGTGCCAATGGGCAAGGCACTTTCGCCCAAGGAGCACGCAATTTTGCTACATGAGGATTACTTAAGGATTACTGTTTGAACAGGTGTGCATTACCTTCCTTGTACCATGTATAAACCACAATTTTGCCCACCCTTGGTTTGCACCCACCTGGATTTTTACCGAAGAGTTAAGAAGGAATAGTGTGGAGGTCGTTTTTTCCACAGGTTCGGCGGAAGATCTTATCCATACAGTTTGTTTGAAGAAATGGGACAAACAAGTTTTACTTGATTTATGTTCACTCTATATTGCAACATGAACAGTGGATTCTGTAAAGCATTTTGATATTTCACTTTTCAGGAGTCCTTGCATAATCACATTAAAGTGTTTCTGTTTTTTAATCATTGGCAGAGACATGTTTCTGACGATCCAAGCGCTGAATTGTGGGAGGTGTGGTTCTCTGGTAGAAGGCAGGGTCATTTTGAAAAGAGCAATTAGCAGCAGGTGGCATTAATCAACTGACGGTTAACATGGGAGGGTTTTCAGCAACTCAGCGCAGTTTAAAAATGAAATGTGAACAACAACGTTACCAATTCCTTTGAAAAGAATAGATGAAGAGGGTTTATTTACAGCAGGTACGTGTTACAGTGAGGTTTAAATGCGGAAGGCTTCTTGTAAACTTTGTACCCATGGAAAACATTGGGGGTTTTGTTAAACGGTGTACAGTACTATCTGTGAATGTTTAAAAGCTGGGAAGGTAAAATGAGGATGAAATAATTTGGAAGAGGGTTGATTGTTTAATAAAAGAAGTGTTTTAAGGGGAGGTTCAGGGAGCAGAAAGCTGCGTTTTTGAATTCATAATGGAAAGGATTAATCTGTTTGGTGTTAAAGGCTGTGCAATGAAGGCTGGGGACCGTAGGGTTCAGCGCAGGGATAGGTAGATCAGTAAGCAGGTAGTGATCAGCGGGGGGTTTAGTGATGGGTTCAGTTTTATCAAATTAAGTTTTTCATAAATGATTTTGCAACTGACATGTTTAAAAAAATAACTGTGCAATTAAGATGTGATTTTATTGTTTACTTGCAGTGACCCCTGACGAAGGGCTTGAGCAGCCCGAAATGCATTGGGTATTTTATTAAAGCTGTCGTTGGATGAATTTAATGCGTCATTACGTGTTATTGTAAAGAGGTCCGGATGGGCACATCAATGGCATTAGAAATCTGGAAAATTGGCATGATACTGCGCTTGTGGACTAAACAGGAGATAAAGAGAAAAATGAGCAAGCAAATGATTACACGTTTTTAAAAAAATGATTAATCGGTCTAAACACAAATTGAGGATTCAAGGACTTGATCGCTGTGCCTTTGGTTGGGGCGCACGTCGCCCTAAATCGTTTTGCATGTTATTTCAAGTGCCAATGGGCAAGGCACTTTCGCCCAAGGAGCACGCAATTTTGCTACATGAGGATTACTTAAGGATTACTGTTTGAACAGGTGTGCATTACCTTCCTTGTACCATGTATGACTCAGAAAGAACCACATAATGTGGTACAAAAGACAATGGTCGTAGACCTTTTCTTTTGAACGATATATATCAAATCTACACTTATTGTTAGAAAACTATTTCTTGAGCATGCACAATGTTAGCTCGCAGTAATAAATGCAATAAATACACTGAAGTGCAACAACCAAGGGATATTTTACCAAGGATTTATTCCAAAACATAAGATGAACAGTAGATTATTAACTGAACCAAACAAGGAGAAAGGAAGGGGGAAGGTTGCTCCAATGGAATGTGCGGAAAAGAGAGAGTGCTCTAGGGTAGACGCAGTGAAAAGGAATTTCAGGTAGTATGATAGGGGAAACATAAAAACATTTATATGCTGGACTGATAGACAAATCTCAGTCTTCAATAGCCTGGCCACATTTAGACAATAAGGCTTCCTTTACATTCAATTTCAAATACACAAATGTATCCTTGTGTGGCACGTTAGATTTGAGACTTGTGATCCAGGCTGCTTATGTGGGTGTCGACGTTTCACCCGACTTGGGGCTCAGAGGGCGATTTGGGGCCTCGGCCTGCGGGTCTTCCTCAGGACTGTGTGGGGAAACCTGAGAAGGTGTGATGTCAGTGTTGCACACCTACGGCATTAAAAAAGGGGGGGGACGGGGGATCAGGGTTGTGCACAATGATACTGATTGAGGTTTTGGCCTTATGAGATAATTGCTTCGGGGCGCAGGGGATTCCTCACCGTCTAGTTAAACACGGTAGGCGTACTCATCTGCAATCAAAGGCGCTAATGAATAATTGTCAACTCATATGTTGGCAATTTTTGTAATGACCACAAAGGAGGTATAATCATGCCCTAAGATGCTGATGCTGTTTAAAGTCGACAGGATCATCCATCAACTCAAACATTGCTGGGCGGATGTGGTTGGCAGGGAACCGTCCCTCCTCAACTACGTTGGTATCGAAGTTGGTGGACCAGTTAGTAAGTACACATGATTTGTGTGCTTTCCTATGTGTCTCATGTATCCATTGATGAATAGTGGTAACATTAAGTATGGTTTACATGAGTTTCTACTCAAAATAGTCATGCCCCCATGCAAATGAGGGAAATGCTGTGGCAATAGCACTGGCACGATCTGTGCACCAGTGCTATCTTTGACACTGAGCAGGCCATACACTTGTTAGTGTCCCTGTAGGTGACACAAATGAGTCCCAGAGAAGCATTGAGCTGATGCACATGCCCATAGCCCATCCGGACAACTCATAGGACCCTAGGTAGTTCAGATCAGCTCAAGAGGTGCTTCTTTCACAACAGCCTTTGTCAGGTACAGTTGTGATGGACCTTTAAAGAGCATACGTTACACATAAAGGGGCTTATTTACAAGCCCCTTCCACTGCTGGGATGTCACGTCTTCCATTATCCAAAGTGATGCACTGGCGGCGCAAGGGCCTTGTAAATAAGTCCTATAGTGTCGTGCCGATGATCCACCTTGGCATACCTCCTCTAAGTAGTCATGCATTAATGGGGCCTGCCATGACTTATACAGCTGAGCTAACCTGTGAATGTAGCAAAACACATATCACCGGTCTTGAACAGCATTTCCTATGTAAAAAGTATGGCTTGCCTGACTCCATACCTCGGAATGCATAGCAAATCCCGCATGGTGGCTTAGCATGACCTCATGGAGGTGTTTTTGAGGCCAGAGCCACTGGAGGTTTCCTTACATATGAGACTCCCATTGTACATCGCTCTTGTATGAGAGGCTCAATGTATGTTAGAGGGGAGCCCACTCATATGGTACTGTATCCAAAGGCATGCCAGCCTGAATCTGACATATCTCAACATACCCCATACATGTTATTGTTAAATTTTCTAATAAAAAACATAGGGATGCATGCAATATGGCTGAACAATATTGGTTACTCTGCAGCACTGACAGGTACAGACACCCACACAAGCGAGGTATCATTTTTATTGGGAAAGCAAGGGGAACGCTTGGTGGTAGGACATTTGTGCCGTCACGGTGATCCCAGACAGAAATGTGAGGAAAATGTGATTGTTTTTAGCTAAATTTGAGGTTTGCAGGGTATTCTGGGTAGGAAAACACTAGGGGATCCACAAAAGCCACACACCCCTGGACTCCCCCAGGTGTCTAGTTTTCAGAAATGTCAGGGTTTGGTAGGTTTCTCTAGATGGCTTCCAAGCCCGGGACGATAAACGCATGTGCTCCCTTGCAAAACCATGTTGTTTTTTTGATAGATAACTTTGATGTCTCAAAACTACATTTTAGGCCCTTGTCTTTCACAGGGACATGGCCCACTCTCACAAGTGAGTTACCATTGTTGTTGGGAGACCTGGGGGAATGTGTGGTGGTAGGAAAGCTTGGTAATCCCACAACTTTCCAGATTCTAGGTAGTAAAACATTGGGGGATCCACGCAAGTCACTCCCCCAGGTCTTCCCCAGGTGCCTAGTTTTCAGAAATGTCTGGGATTGGTAGGCCTCCCTAGCTGGCCACCGAGCCCAAGATCAAAAACGCAGGTGAGTCCCTCGCAAAACAAGGTCTTTTTGTAATCGATAATTTTGAAGTCTCCACAGTACATTTATGGTAGTTTCCTGTCGCGGGCACTAGGCCTATCCGTACAACTGAGGTACTATTTTATTGGAAGACTTGGTGGACTGCTGGGTTGATTGAAGGTTGTGGCTCCCCTTAGCTTCCAGAACTTTCCAATCCCAGAAATGTGAGGAAAATGTGGATTTTTTTTTACAAAGCTTGAGGTTTGCAAAGAATTCTGTGTACCAGAGCCTGGTGAGGGCCACACAAGTAACCCCATCCTGGATTCCCCAGTGTCTCTAGTTTTCAAATATATACAGGTTTGCTAGTTTTCCTAGGTGCCGGCTGAGCTAGGGTCCAAAATCCACTGCTAGGCACATTGCAAAAAAAGGGTCAGTTTTCAGTAGAAAAATTTGATGTGTCCATGTTGCGTTTTGTGACGTTTCCTGTCGCGGGAATGAGGCCTACCCACACAAGTGAGGTACAATTTTTATCGGAAGACTTGGGGAAATGCTGGGTGGGTGGAAGTTTGTGGCTCCCAGCAGATCCCAGAATTTCCATCACAGAAATGTGAGGAAAATGTGTTTTTTTTACTACGTTTGAGGTTTACAAGGGATTCTAGGTAACAGAAACTGGTGAGAGGCACAAAAGTCACCCCATCCTGGATTCCCCTTGTTGTCTAGTTTTGGCAAATGTGCAGGTTTTCTAGGTTTCCCTAGGTCCTGGCTGCGCTAGGGCCCAAAATCTACAGCTAGGCAAATTACAAAAAAAGAGGTCAGTGCCTAGTGGGCTCTCTGCCGCCGGGGGGGCAGATCGGGGGCTATTTTTCTGAGGGAGATGGGGGCAGTGGTCTGCCCATTCTTGGCAGCCCAAACCGCTATATGTAAAAAAGCCAGCATAATCTCGGGCCCTAGTGGGCTCTCTGAAAAAAACCACCCCCTGGGGGGGCAGATCAGAGGCTATTGTCCCCATCTGTCTAGCGGGGGAGGCAGAAAGACTGTTGCAAATTTCTTGGGCCATGAGGTCATGGGCATGCCCATTCTGGGCAGCCCACACCCCTACGTATAATAAGATAAAATCCCTGGTGCCTAGTGAGCTTTCTGCCCCCCTCCCCCAGGGGGTAGATAAGGGGCTATTGCCCCCATCTGCCTCCTGAGAGGGGCAGAAAGTATGTATTAAAAAAAATGCCTGGTGCCTAGTGGGCTTTCTGCCACCCCGAGGGCAGATCAGGGGCTATTGCCCCATCTGCCACCTGGGAGGTCATAAAGTCTGTGGCATTTATTTTGGGGAGTAGGGTAATGGCACGCCAATTCTGGGCAATCCCACCCCTGAACATTGTAAAAAAATAATCTCTTGCGCCTAGTGGGCTTTCTGCCCCCTCTGGGGCAGGCAGAAAGGCTGTGGTAATTTTTTGAGGGGTGGAGGTATTGGCATTCTCATTCTGGACAGCCCCCACCCCTACTTATAAAATAATCCTTTCTGCCCCCCCAGGAGGCAGATCAAGGGCTATTGCTCCCATTTGTCTCCTGGGGGGGTGGAGGGGTGGGCAGTAAGCTTGTGGCATTTTTTTTGAGAGGGTGGGGGCATTGGCATGCCCATTCTAGGCAGCCTCCACCCTTACGTATAAAAGATTCTCCCCTTTCCAATGATACCTCTCACATGTGTGTCCGTGCTCGGGGGGCTGAGATAGCCACATGAGTACCGAAACAGTGTAACTGAAACTAAGTTTCAGTTTCATTTTCCATATAATGGCGTCAGCACCCCATGCCCATGATCGTCATTACATTGAAAATTTTTAAAAATGCCTACCGAGGGGAGAAACAGGAATTACCTCTGCAGTTTACAGCAGAGAGATTACATACTAGTGTGCACATGACGGAATGCTTACGTCATGAGCACACGTCATGAGAATGCTGTGGTCAAAACATTTGCCCAAATTGTAGGGTTTTGGAGTCCCACATTGATGGCTGCCCCATACACACTCACAATTGCAACGTTTAATTGTCAGTCCAGTGTTTTTTTTTTTTTTTTTTTTTTTTTTTGAAACCGTTTATTACATGTTAAAAAGGGTTACAAGTATGGGCCTACAACCATCCGGCCGGCCGCTAGAGTGGCAGAAGCATATGACATACCTACAGTAAGAGTCTCTTGGCGGCGCAGATCGGTAAAGCAGGAGATATCAATAGCGCAGGCCACATAACTCCAAGCCCACAATACGGTTTCCTTTTTTCAAAACAGAACAACACAAAAAACCACACCCGCAAGGCAACCCGCCATCCAAAGTGACGGCACGTGCTCCTTAAGTGGGGGATCCCAACCAGCAGCCAAACTCTGAAGAGGGGAATGGGAATAAATCAGGGACAGGGGAACCACATGCCCGCGGCTGGGGGAGGGGGTCGGCTAGGGGGACGGAGCTGGTGAGGCGGCCGGTAGCAGTGGCGGCTCACAAATACCCCCGCGATAGGCGTTCCAGGGGCCCCAGATTTTCACCCACGCCCCAGGCTTACCCCTCGCCACATACACTACCTTTTCACGAAACATACACCAATCCATATGTTCTTTCCAGGCCAACACCGCTGGGGGCCACCGGGATCCCCACAATTGAGCAATATCGCGCTTAGCTATCATGTATCCCAGAGTCACCCACCGCGTCTGCGGGACCGAATAGTCATTTGGTTCCCACACATTCAGCAAGCATCTCCTCGCTTCAGGCAACAGCGCGACACGCGTCACCACACGCAGGACCTCATGCACACCACGCCAGAATCGCTCCACCTGTGGGCATTCCCACAGAATATGCATGAAAGTTGCCAAGGCACCACAGCCACGCTTACACAATCCGTCACCAACAAAGCCCATACGTAGAAGCCTTGGCCCCGTCACGTAAACCCGGTGGAGGATCTTAAGCTGGACGAAGCGAAGGCGAGCCGGGATGGCCACCTCCTTCGGAGAGGCCACCGCGGAAATCCAGTCCTCATCGTCCAGTTCCAGCCCGTCGGCAACCCAGGCCTCGCGGAGACTAGTCAGCAGGCACGATCTGTCGTTGATCAGTTTTTTATATATAAGGGAGATCGTGCTGTCTGGGACATGGCCATCCAGCACTCTGTCCTCCAGGGGGGAAGACTCCGGAATGGACGCGACATCCGGGAAGACGGAGCCCAGCGCGTGGCGAACTTGTAAGTACCGAAAGTACTCACTGCCTTGCAGCCGAAACTCCGTCTGCAGCGTCTTGTCAGTCCAGTGTTGTTTGCTTGCTGGTATCCATTGGTAGACCCGGCAGATATGCCTAGCATTGTCCATGACTCCAAACAATGCATGTTCCTTTGGCAAGTAGTTGGTGTCTTTGACTCACAGAATGCCCAGTGGACAACTTGGTCCAGACTCCAACAGACAGATAATACATAGGTAGTACCAGCTACATTTATTTACATGCGCAAATGATGATGGAGCTCACAGGTACAGTTCATACGACAACAATCCCAAAAGATGTTTTGAGCCAGTGGATGTCCAGACGGAGAACATGGGGGTGTATTATGTCATGGCATATGTGAAGGAGAGGAGTGCTTTCAGTGAGTAGGATGGCCACAATGTCATTAGGAAGGATAGGCCACATTGACAGCCCACAAATTGTCAAGTTGAACAGGGCAAAATCAAAATGAGGACAGTGACAGCTGATTTCCCTGGCATATTCATAATCACAGTACAAAGGAGAAACTGGGTATGTGGCACTGAAGGGGGATGTTGTATGTGCGGCAGCCGAGGGAGGCACACACACATCAGAGGCAGAAGATGTGGATGCCGTAGCTGCAGCAGCATTCATCTGTGCAACACATGAGGCAACACAGCAGCTAGGAGGATCTGCTGTTTTTGCAACACAGCAGCAACATTGTGGTGATAGGCAGCCAAGTGGGAGGTCTGCTTCCGTTCCATTTACTCCAAGATGGTTCTTATGCCACCAGCAATTTGGCTACTTCGCTGGTGCTACTTTGTCAGGGCATTTATTCCTGCCTCTGCCTCGTGACACTAGCGATATCAGCCAGCGATTGTTGGAGGCTATGGATTGAAGAGTAGGTGCCTCTAATGGCAGAAGTGTTGTCCCTATTGGGACTGGGGCATTCACAGACTCCCTCTAGGGTGGCCACCACAGTCTCCATCTCTGCCCGCACCTGCTCTACAACTCCCGCTGGACTCCTACCATAGTATGTTGGAAAGTAATCTGTGGGTCCTTGGACTACAGGGTTCTGGGTGGGGTGGCAAGTGGTGCCTGTTGATAGGTGGGGGATGTGGAGACCCCACAATGCTGTTGACGTTCCCCATGTCCTGAGATGGTGTCCCAATAGAGTCCGGGAGTTCTTGAAGGGTGTCCTAGTCAATGGTTTGCAGGCTGCCATCCCCATCAATGCTGAAGTCTGAGACAGTGTGCTGGCCAGGAGGTGAGGGTTCCTCCTCTGCAATGAGATGGAGAAATGCTATTGCCGATCTCTAATGTTGGCATCAGTAATCCAGTTGATAAGGTGATACATTTCACTTTCATCTCCTTATTGATGTGTAGGACAGATTTTACGCAAGGATATGGATTGCAAATGGTACTGCAACTCCCTTTCAGTTGACTGGATCTCAACATTGTTCTCACTACCACTGTGTGCCTACTCTAAGTGGATTGGCCCTTTCATACTCATCAGATTAGGATCACTGAGGTTCAAACCATTTCATCATGACCAGACTTGGTTATTTGCAGGGTGTCATACGTTGTTATAATCAGACCCATGCACTTGTATGTGTACATGCCTCCTCTGGCTGTTCCCAATTTGGTCCTGGTAGCTGACTTACTGCCACACAGTGATTGGACCCTGCTCATACATTGACTCCCATGTACCTATGACACCTGCATTTTGCGTGACCATATCCAATGGCCTGACATGGCAAGCTATTATAGAGTGATGTGTGTCAGGCAGCACCCCACATGGTAATAGTACTGGTGACATGTACCTACTGAGGGGAATATCCTCATAGAAATAGTGCAGCGCAGCTCTGCAACTTATTTATCAGCACTATGCTGCGTCACTTAAAAAATGCATTGATGCACCATTTTCACAAGAATACCGAGCATCCCTGTGTTTCACCTTGAGCTAAAAAAGCTACCAGGTGTCAACGCAGACACGCTTAGACCATGGTGCAAAGGTGCCTGCATAGAGACACAGATTTTTTTGTACCGGCGAGAGGGGTGACCACATGTATTCCTGTTAATACAGCCCATCCTGCATTTGTTTTACATGATGCAGCTCAGCACAGCAGAATTGTTTGCATCGATATGCTGTGCCATTGCACTGTAAATGCCCTATGGTCCACTGGTGTACATCACGTGTATTCACCCCATACCCAGTCATATTTAGTAGATCAATCAATCAATCAGGGGTTTATAAAGGGCGCTACTCACCCGAGAGGGTCTCAGGGCATTGGGGGTGCAGCTCCGGATCAGTCAAAAAGCTAGGTCTTGAGATTCTTCCTGAAGGTGTGCAGAGAGGGGGAGCATCTGATGTTGACTGGGAGTTTGTTCCAGGTCTTTGCTGCGACGTAGGAGAAGGCTCTTCTGCCTGCTCTAGTTCTGCGGATGCGTGGGCTCTCTGCCAGGGAGAGGTCAGCGGAACGAAGGTTCCTTTTGGGTACGTGGAAGGAGATTCTTTCCTTGAGGTATTTCGGTCCAATGTTGTGGAGGGATTTGTAGGCGTGGGTGAGTAGCTTGAAGGTTACTCTCTTCTCAATGGGGAGCCAATGGAGGTCTCGTAGGTGCGGGGTCATGTGCTCGTGTTATGGGGTTCCGAGGAAGAGTCTGCCTGCGGTGTTCTGGATGGTTTGGATGTCGGCACAAAAACTGCCCGTGGGTGGTGTTCGGCGTTGATCTGTGGCAGTTGCTGTATCTTCCGGGGTTGAGTGTGAGGAGGGCAGCTGAGTCGTAGCGGTGGATGGTCGGAGAACAAGGCTCCCTGGCGCTGGCCACGGTCAGGTCACGGACGGGCGCAAACAGGCTAGCCTTTGGTGCGCCAGCGGCACAGCTGCACAGCGCCTGCCATTAAGTAGAGGAGGGTGGTCTGGCTCGCACTCCCTAGCAGCGGCCACCATTAAGTAGGGGAGGAGAGGGGGAAGCGCAGCTGGGAGGCAGGAGGAGAGAGGCAGGAAACTGGCAAGGGGGAAAGGGCCGTGTGGGTAACAGTGGCGGGAAGGGCACAGGGCAGAAAAACAGCACAAAAAAGACAGAGGGGGAGACAGAGAGGAATAAAATACGATCAGAAGAAAGAGAGGATGCAGAAAACGGGCATAAGGAGACAGACAACAGAATGGCACAAAGAGAGACACGGGCACAAGAGAGGCAGGAAACCAAAAAGGTGTCACAGACACCGACAACAGAGGCCAGCAGAAGAAGGCTCTCCCACTGGGCCACTAGGGGTGGAGGAGGGCCTCAACACCTATCTGAGCAGCAGCAGCGCCCAGAGCAAAAGAGCAACAGTGATGTCCATTGATAGCGGAGCTTGCGGGGGAAAGCAGGTCTCCGACCAGGAGTACAGGGGTCTTGCTCGCACTCCCATGCAGCGGCCGCCATTAAGTAGGGGAGGGAGGCTGGAAGCAGGAGGCGGGAAACCGGCAGGGCAGAGGGGCAGTGGGGGCAGCAGCTGTGGGAAGGGCACAGGGCAGAAAACAAAAAAAGACAGAGAGGAGACAGAGAGGAATAAAATACAATCAGAAGACAGAGAAGGTGCAGAAAATGGGCATAAGGAGACAGAAAACAGAGAATGGCACAAAGACAGACATGGGCACAAGTGAGGCAGGAAACCAGAAAGGTGGCACAGAGACAGACACAGACAACAGCGGCCAGCAGAAGTTCAAGGCTCTCCCACTGGGCCACCAGGAATGAGGCGCAGGCAGGAGCCTGTGCGTGGAGGAGGGCCTCAACACCTAACTGAGCAACAGCTGCGTCCAGAGCAACAGTGATGGCACTTGATAGCGGAGCTGCGGGGGGAGAGCACAGGAGGAGAGTTGAGAGGAGTTTAAGCTTCACATCCTATGTTGGCTGAAACCTGTGTGCTCTGACCCTGCATGGCAGGACAACTGCATGCAATTTTCAGGGATGCTCTGTTGTTACAATACAAAGCATACTTGTGCTTTCCTCTGTTCTGGTGCACAATCATCTGGCTAGCTCTGACGCAGGTACACTTGTACCATGGTGTAAGGGTGTCTGCTTTGGTGGACGTCTGCTGTTTGTGCGCCTACGCTGTCAGAAAGTACAGTAATGCACTGTATCTTGTAGGCACATTCCTGCCCCGTTCTTTTGACGTAGGTCAGCACAGCTAGAAGGCTTGCGCCACTGCCCTACACCAAAACATTGTCAAATGCCCATGAGCTTTCCATTGATATCATGTTTAACCATAGATGAGCCAGCATTCTATCCTTTGACCTGCAAACAGTGCCACAGAGTGCTGGTACATGGCTGCTTGCAGTGCACAAAATAACCTAGTTACCCACATTGCTCCTTGTTGCAACTTACCCCATTGCTGTTTTAGTTTGCCAAAGCCAGCACTGTCCTCTCCCTCTACTTCAACCACCAACTTTTTAGAGATGACAGTGGGCACCTGCTCCTTCCTGGGATCTAGCTGCTCCTGGGGCGCTGGACTACCACCTCCGGTTTGAAATGCTGCCTTGAGATTGGTTGCCAGTTTCTACTTTGTCCTGCGCTTGCAATCATGCCAGCAGGTTTTACAGTCACTCACTGTCCTCTTTACTTCAGCAATGCTGTTCACCTTGTCCACTATGGTCTGCCATATGGTCTTTTTCCTCCCCAGTGACATTTTGGAACTGACAGTAAGCTGGTGTTGGTGTTCCGTCGCTTGCGTGATCAAGATCTCATTCTCCTCCTCACTGAACTTGCACTTCCTCTTCCCCTGGGATTCTGGTTGGTACTGGGGTTGCTGGGGTTGTTCTCCTGGGCTGTGCTAACTCATGGCTGCTCCATTGCTTGCTTTCAGGTTAGTGTAACTTTTTTTTCATAGAGGGGCATTTTTCTAAGTTTTTTTCCCCCCGCTAGTTGTGCAATAGTAACGCTAGGACGACTAGCATCTATTTTCTAGACTAACTGGCCGAATGTCACTTTTGCAGCATTAGCATAAAATTTTGTAACAACACGGCGCACACAACAGAATCTGTCGTACTGCAGCAGTACTTTTTTTGGTGCACCGCTGCAGCAAACCAGCGGTGTGCCAACTCTTGTAAATATACCCCACTGTCTCCAATTCTGACACCCTCAAATCATTGATCTAGAGAAGCAAAGCAAGACTATTATACCCAAAAATGCATTAGGGTATCAAACAAACGTCCTTGGCTGGGCACCTTGTCTTCATTGACCAAGAAGGAGAAGGTGACCCTCGTGGACTTTGTGTGGGTCATCACCATCTACTTGTGGGAACATAACCTTGCCCTCAAACTTTGCTAATGAGCTTGGAAGGTCCTTAACTTTTAAAGAAGACACACCTGTTTCTTCACCTGTCTATTAAGTATCACTATAGATCTAAATTAAAGAGATGTTTGTAATATTATTGATTGCTTACCACAAACATCTAAGCTACAATTAGAAACAAGAGCGTATGAGCCATTTGCTTTAATTCAGTATGGTACCAACTGATAAATCCTGATATTTTAATAATGTGCATGAATTTTAAAGCTATAAGAAAGAATGCAAAAGTGGAGTAGCCTTTCGATAACAATTGGTTGAATAAAACAGTTTGTGAGTGTGAACCCCATGCTTTCATACAGCTTCTGTCCCGCATATCGAATCTTTGAGATATCCAAAACGACTGACTCATAGCCTTCCTGTCGGCCAAAGTTAATAACTGTTCTGCACAAAGCTTTGCTGATTCCTTGTCCCCGGTGTTCCTTGCTCACCGACAGCCGCAGTAGCTCCAGTTTGGACTCTCCATCACTAGCACTGTGTGGCCGGGCGGCCACCATGCCAACAACTTTCCCGTTGGACTCTGCCACCCAAAAACAGGCTCTTCTCTTCTGGATGTAAGATGTTTGTATGTCAAGCATGTCCTCTTTCAGGCTATATTGGATGTATAGTTTGCGCCCCACCACACAAATGACAGCGTTCCACACCAGGCTGCTGCTGCACACAATGTGGCTTGCAGAGCAGAAATGTATGAGTGCTGGAAGCCCATCAGGATCGCAAGATGGATCCCCAACAGGAAAAGCTTGATTCGTGGAAGAGTCAATACATACTTTCTGAAAGGGGTAATGTACTCTTCAAGTCCGCTTGCAAACAATTTCCGCACTGTCATGTGATCGGTGTCCTTGTATACCCGTATGTGGTAGTCAGCCATCTTGTAGTGGTATGATAGGCTTAATGAAAGAGAAAGAGATAGAACAAAATTAAATGAAGGTTAAAATCTAGCAGTTCTGAAGACCAAATAATAGCAATGACATCAAAAGGCTTTGAAAGATGGAAGCATACGTCAGTGGCGTTGTGAAACCCCCGTGCCTCCACCCCTGGTTTCACAGCTTAAGGGGGGAGGTGGGGTTATTGACAATTATAGTTATTTATGACCCTGGTCTGGCTGCAGCTCTGCAGACAAAAGCTATTACAAAATCAAAAGTAAAGGACAACGGTAAACAGTACAGTGATCAGGAGTTAACCACAGCAAAGAAATTAAAAGAAAAAGAGAGGGAATCAATCAATCAATCAATCATAGTATTTATAAAGCGCACTACATACCCGTGAGGGTCTCAAGGTGCTGGAGGGTGGGGGAACGCTGCTACTGTTCGAAGAAACAGGTCTTGAGAAGTCTCCTGAAGGTTAGGAGGTCTTCAGTCTGCCGCAAGCGGATGGGGGGGGGGTGTTCCATGTCTTGGCGGCGAGGTGGGAGAATGATCTGCCGCCGGCGGTCACTCTTCAGATGCGGGGGACGGTGGCGAGGGCGCGGTCCGTGGAGCGGAGCTGGCGGGTGGGGTTGTAGAGGCTGAGTCTGCTGTTGAGGTACGCTGGTCCGGTGTTGTGGAGTGCCTTGTGTGCGTGGTTGAGGAGCTTGAAGGTTATCCTCTTGTTGATGGGGACGAAGTGCAGGTCTCTCAGGTGGGGTGTGATGTGGCTGCGGTGGGGGATGTCGAGGATCAGGCGGGCGGAAGCGATCTGGATGCGTTGGAGCCGTTTCAGGAGTTTGGTCGGGGCTCCTGCGTAGAGTACGTTGCCGTAGTCCAGTCTACTGCTGACAAGGGCCTGGGTGACCGCCCTTCTCGTTTCGGTGGGGATCCACTTGAAGATCCTGCGAAGCATGCAGAGGGTGGTGAAGCAGGAAGAGGAGACGGCGTTGACCTGCTTCGTCATGGAGAGGGTGGAGTCGAGGATGACCCCTAGGTTGCGTGCGTGGTCGGTGGGTGTAGGGGGTGCTCCTAGTGCAGTCGGCCACTAGGAGCCGCCCCAGGCCGAGGGGGTGGGTCCGAGGATGAGGACATCCGTCTTGTCCGAGTTCAGCTTCAGTCGGCTGTTTCTCATCCAGTCGGCGATGGCCTGCATTCCTTCGTGAAGGTTAGTTTTGGTGGTGTGGGGGTCTTTGGTGAGGGAGAGGATCAGCTGGGTGAAATGAAAGAAAGAGTGGAAGAGAATTCTGGAAGGAAGAGCAAAAGTAACAATATATAAAAGAAAGGAAGGAACTCTGGATGAACTTATGAATGCAAGGAGAAAAGGACTGATGGATGGAAGGGGAACACAAGATTTACATGGGTGGGTGAAAGAAAGTGTCTGTGATGATGAAAAGCTGGATGGATGAATAGTAGGCTGCATGGAAGGATAAATTGGTGTATTGATAAAAGGAGGGTGAATTGGTGGATGGATGAAAATGAATGGATGGATGAATGGTTAAATGTATGGAGGAAGTGTGAGTAGAAGGATGAATTTGAGACTGTAATGATGAGAGGGTAGATGGATGGAATGGTGAAAGGATGGATATATGGATGGAAACATAAACATATGGCTAGATGGATGGATGCATGACAGGCTTAAAGGATGGAGAAATAGATGGACAGGAAGGCTGGATGGATTAAGGGACCTAATCTAGAGTGGGTAGAGTTTACTCGCTTTGCTCACCTGATGACACTCGAGGGATGGATCAAAGTGGGGGGTATTTACATTTTCTGGCTACTCCCTGGGTATATGTATTAAAGTGCATTTGTGTAGTATTTTTCAGGTACATTGCAGGATGGGCAGTAGGGGAAGACAGACTTGTATCTTAATTTTGAAAAAGTTGGATCTTACACTAATAAATAAACAGCCCTCCACTTGAAAATAAAATAAAGTTTCACTAACTTTCCAATCTGTACACAGTGTCTTTAAGTGTGACCACACTATCCTAATCGTTAATGTAAATGTGTTGAGGCAGAGTCTCATGCCCTGTTTAAAATGCATAACACAACAAAAAGCTAGGGATACTTTCCAAATAAATAGATACATTTATAAATGGTATAGAGATTCCCAGCCTTGACTCAACCTGTTGTATGGATGATAAAGGCTGACGATGGGAAGATTCATGTAATGACACAAACAAGGGGAGGAGAATCAGCTTTGTCGGTTGTTTCATGCAAGAAATTTAGGGGCTTATTACAAGCCCCATGTGTCTCTGGTACGTCACTTTTTCCCAATTTAAAAGTGACGCACTGGCGGCGCAAGGGGCTTGTGAATAAGCCCCTTAATTTGGCTTCAAATCCTTTGTAGAAGATGTTCAGGCGGAGGCCTTGCTGTGTACGTTTAGAATTAGTAAAATGCTGTTAAGATGCCGCTTAATTAATTCTCTGTTACAAGACTGAAATAAATGCACATGGAAATAAAAATGTGGGGGCATATGTACAAGCCCCTTGCGCCACAGTTGCATCAATTGTTGTAACGCAGCGGTGGAGCAAACCACCAAATCATGTTTATGAGACCGCATCATGCCACTTTGCGTGCCTTTGAGTGGCCTCATAGAGGTGGAGTAAGACAAGGCAGGGCAAATCACATGTTGCTTTACTCTGCGCTAGGGAGGCGTTCCATGGGCGTTGCAGTGGGTGTTCCCACATAACTCCCATGGATTTTGAAGAATCCCCAGATTTGAGAGACCATGTAAACCTGGGGATACGCTAAAACATTATGCATCCCCAGGGGAGGGGCAGCAAGGATAAATAACTTTATTTCTCCTATTTTTTTCCTCTTTCTGTGTTGAATATTTTTTAGGAGAACGATGTCCTTTCCTGCACGAAAACAATCCTGCCCGCAATGCCTGAGTTGGCGCTAGGCTGCTGAAATGGCGCCAGCGCAGGGGGAATGGACAGAAATGCACTGTATGCCATAGATGCGGCTCATTCCTGTCATTTCACTTTGACTCAGGGCAGCGCAGTAAGGTGACTTGGTGCCCTGCCCTGCAGTAAATCACCATAAATATGCCCCATGGTGCCACATCCTATTTTCCTGTCTCACTTGCGGACCAAAAAGATGAACAAAAGCATCATATGATTTACATTTGAGATTCGCAGTAAAAACAATTGCGATGAAGAAATGCTTGCAACATTAACAACATGAAATGCCAATGTGTTAAAGTAAATGTGCCCCAAGTATGAAATCAGCATAAAATGTGGACAGGTTATCATAGCTGCCAAGTGGCCTTATCGTCATGTATGATACATGGTCAGAGTTGTGTCTTCCAACAATATTTTGATTTTTGTGACTTGAAGTTTCACTGTTTCGATAGAATGGAATTAAAAACCCTAGACAGAACTGGAGTTCCCTTGACACTTGAGGAGAAACCTTTGCAAATAGGAAATCGTGAGAGGATGCTAGATCCTTCTGAGTATTAGGGGTGGGGGTAATCACGCGGAATTCTGTGAGACTATGCAGAATTATGCAAGTTGAGTGATTCTGTCCAACAGGGTATAAATGCCCACTCTTAATTATGCAAGCAGGAATAACACATTATTATCAGTATTTCCACATCAAAGGGTAATGCGGAATTACCAACAATATTCGGATTACTGCACGAGGGCAGCGGTCTTTCATTCTCAGGCATAGATCCCACCTTTTCCCATTCGTCACACATAGAGGTGGATGCAAACGTGTGTTTCGGTGCCTTGCCCTCTGTAACGTTAAGTGTTATAATGCTCATCTTGCATTACGTATATTGTGCTGAGATCCCTGGTCATTCAAACCTCCCCGCTGCGACACCCCACGCCCTGGCTGCACGTCACTGACCCCTTCAGCAGTGGAGCTGCTCTATATGTTCCACCAGCGATACTGACCCAAAAGACAAGCAAGGTTTTTGTTACCTTGAGAAGTTGATCTTAATATCCGAGTCAAGCGCAAAGGGAGACTATGTGCTTATAGTAAAGACAGTTATCTGCTGCATGGCAATAAAAATAGCCCTGTCTTCATGCCCTTAACATTAATGCCAAAAACATAGGTTTATGAACAATGAATGTTAAAAATGTTAAGGCAATGCATGCCAGTGATTTAGTTCCTCTCTTATCTCATGTTTAACAAAATTAGCTATCTTATAATGTTTTGTTCCTGTATTTTTCCTGTGCATACTTTGAGTCCTGCAAGGTGTTTATGAGGGGCTTTGATTGAGAAATCTGAGGCTGAAGTCAAGGCAAACTGTCTGTCAGGGGGTTGGACTTTCTGATGAGCACGCAGAACAATGGCCGTTTATTCCAGTTGTAACTGAAATTCTGTGGAAATGCGTATGAAGGTGTAAAATATTTACGAAGCAAAAGCAAAGAAACTGCTTAAATGTGTGTTAGTGCAGTGTATGTTTGGAAGTGGTGAAGTGAGAGAGATGCGAGAAAGTGATTTCGGAGAAGAGTGGAAAGAGGGTGCCGGAGAGGAAAGATGTGCAGATGGAAAAGATATGCAGCGAAAAAGAGCCTACATTTCTAACCTAAAGCGCACATAATTGAAGGACAAAACCCATTCCACCGCCACAAAAAGTGAATTTCCCCTGGCAATAGGGGCTTGTACATATGCCCCAAAGAGTAATATTAGATTGCTGCCTGCAAGAGAATGGCACAGCCGCAGAAAAGAGGAGAGTGTCCTGTAACCTGACTGAGGGTCAGTGTTAATGAAGAAAAGCAGGGGACCAACGATGGAGTTCCAGGTGACTCCAGGAGATCAGAAGAGGCTCAATAAGCCTGAAAGATGCACTAAGGCTGATTAGATAAGTAAGAAGGCAACCAAAGATGCAAAGAACCAGGAGGTCTGAAAGAGGCAACCGTGCTAAAGGTAATTGAACGGTCCACCCTGTTGAAAGTAGCTGACAGATCAGATGTGATCCGTTTAACATTGCGGGAAGAATGAAAGTGATTAGTAACAGTGTGCAGAGCAGATTCAGTCAAGTGAGGAGAAGAGAAACCTAAATGAATAGCAGGAATGAGTGTACCGGTGCCTCAACGATTCCTGGCAAGCCATAACAGAATTTGCTCTCAAGGACTTTGAAGAGATACAAGAATTGGGAAATTTAGTGGCGGCCGCAGGATCCAGTAAACTTTTCTCAAGTAAAGAAAGTATAAAGCTGGGGGATTAAATGCCCCAGCGAAGACACCACCGAAAAGAGAATGGTGAAAGATGACGGTGTGGCAGGTGGTAGGTAATTGAAGATTTTAGATCAGATGTTGGCTTCAGTATTGTAATGTAATGTAGCACTTATTTAGTATTTTATGCCTGACTTTACAGTGCCTAAGTGCATTTTCTGAAGGTTTGCATGCAACCCACTGTGGCAGTGCATGCTGGTTGTCATACCCTGTGGGGAAAAAAAATTGGGGTCATGGGTGAGTGACCAGAGAAGAATCTTGTCTTAAGGCAGAGTGCCTGGCAGTGTGAGGGGAGAGGACGTTTGAGAGATATGTGTGCAGATTCTAATGGTAATTAGCTGGCAGTTTTAATTTACTCTTTTTTATTTCTTTATTTACTCTTTTAAAACATGTTATGTTTCATGGTTTATATTATGGGAGAGGCGTGGAAAAGAGCCATGACTCTCGTGGGATGGTTTGTGTTATAGGTAGACTAGTGGGGGGAGGGGGTATTAAACACCTATAAGGCACATATTCGTCATAATCCTACCCAGAGGGGCCCTTGGGTGGTATGTGTGTGTAGAGCAAACAAATGGTGGAATCAGAAAAGGCTAGGTAATCCATGTGGCAACAAGCACAAGGCAGAGATGCTGTTGAATGAATAAAAAAACACATGAGGCCAGAGTCTGTATTGTGCATGGAGCCCCGGGGGCGTAAGGGATGTGTGCACCTAGGTTGCCACCCCCCCACCCGGGGCACTATGGTATTACAGAAGGGGCTGCAGATGCATGTGTTTCTAGTTTTTTATTACGGATAGCTCTGGCACATATTTAGCACCATCGCAATCTAGAGAAGCTGTCACTCATTTACATCTGGGTAAGGCCCCATGCAAATGAGAGAATCAGTTTGCCTCTGTTGTCGCCTGCACTGTGAAATATGGAGATGCTTGTAAGTAGCTGCTCTTTCTTTCACTGAATGTCCTGCCACAAGGGCAGCCGTGAGGGTTTGTGGCTGCTCTTGAGGGGTGAGCGGGCAGTGCATTCATGATAACAGGGCTCACTGTTCTGATCCGCACCAGGCACACCTTTTGAAAAGTGCGCTTGGTGCAGACCACAAGTGCATCCGTTCTACAACCCAGACCTAATTGCACATAAGTTTGGAGTTGCATTTTTCTATTTTAAGGAAGGTAGGGGCATATCAACAACAACCGGCGATAATTATCTCTAAGCGCACTTAGCGCTAGGATAATTATCGCCGGCTAGTGTGAATTTTTATCGCTGAGATAGCGTGCTATTAGCAACGCTTATCTCAATAGCGATAAAAATCCTCACGCTAACAGGCTAACGTGAGATTATCGCTGGAAACCCAGCGATAATCTCACGTTACCTTGTTGATAGGGACAGGCAAACTTAGCCATGATATCCTCCTTCCATAGGATATCATGGCTAAGTCAGAAAAATCCCAGACGTAAAAAAGCAGCGTTAACCGCGGTTAGCGCTGCTTTTTTTGCCTCTAACAGGGTTAGCGACATTCTTGATAATAGGAGAAATGTCGCTTAGCGACATTTCTTCAATTATTTTACTCTGGAACGCCCCCTTTGCATCTCATTAGAGATGCAAGGGGAAGCGTAGAGTAAAAGGGTGCTAACATGCAAATTTGCGTGTTAGCACCCTGTTGTTGATAGGGCACTAGTTTTATCTCTCCTTTTTTGGCTTTTAAAGCCAAAAAAGCAGAGATAAAGCCCTTGTTGATATGCCCCGTAATTAGCTCAGCATCAAAATATTTCAAAAGAAGAGACATCAGAAAACGGAATGTGCCACTCGGTCATGAAAAAGGCAGCACACAAAAAATGTATACTGAGGGTGAAATAATGCTGCACAATCTGAAGCAGGACACAAGGTACAAGTCGAGAGTGGCAAAATAGACAGAGTTGATGGTGGGTGAGGGCTTAGTTGTATTTAAAACATGATTTAATTGTAGGATCATTAGCAGAAAGTATGAAGTGATGAGAAAGTGGGGAGGATGTGTAAACATGAAAAGTAATATTTTTCAGTTGAATCACTTGAGAAAAACTACGGGGTATATTCAAAAGAACGTGTGATAACTACCGCTTGAGTAGCATAACGCAACTCTCAACATCGCAGCCCATCATGGGAAAATAACCCTGTGTCAACGTGGAATTCAAAACAAGGCGGTACCACGCGATAGTCTGCCTAAACCGCGGACAATGTCCGCGATACAACCACGTCGATGGAGATAAAACACAAACCACAAAACAAAAAAAACAGCGATGGGCCAAAGCGCGATGAGGAAATCAGCGATAAGCAGCGCAAGGCCTGCAACACACACCTGGCAGGCAGGAAAAATCACCATAAAAGTAGACAAAACACACAAACCGACCAATACCCAAGCACCATGGAGGCAGCCAGATCAGGCACAGAGGACGAGTGCAACCCCACAAGCACCCCCGGACGACCAGCCTGGGACCTCGGGGACAGGGAAGAGCAAGGACAAGAAGAAGAGGAAGACGAAGTTCAGTCTGCAGGCGAACAGGATCATAGTCATGAAGGTGATGGAACACCATCAACAACTGTTCGTCACCTCCAACGTGTCATTGGGCACCAAAAGTGGAATATGGCGGGACATCGTGGACGAGGAGCACAACAGGACAATGGACGAGGTCAAGAGGCGATGGAATGACATCAAGAGAAAGACCAAGGAGAAACTCGCAGCCAACCAGAAGGCAGCAATGCAGACTGGAGGTGGGGACCCAGCGCCACAGCTCATGCTGGATGACATGGAGGAGCTGGTGTCGACAGTCATCAGTGTGGATACTGTGGCCGGAGGAGTTGGGGGACCGGACACTGGTCAAAAGGACACAACACAACCGCAAGAGGGTGAGTGACCACCAGGTACTGGGGGGATGGGTGGAGATAGCCACGATGGCACACATGCACAATCAAGCAGAGCACAATGCACACCCTCAATGACTCTGGGTCATCACCCAGATCTATAGACTGTCACAATGTACAATGCATGCTGTCTGAATGTCAACATGTACCATGCGTCTACATACATCTGGACACATTGCAGTACACCATATATCCTTCACATTGCAGGGCCACCGCCAACACCCCCTGAAGAGCAGTCCCACCCACTCTTCACTGATGACGAGGAGAACAACCCCAGCATCGATGCACAAGCCCTCCTAGACATCATTGACATCATCCGCGACTCATCTCCAGGATCAGGGCTGACCAGCTGCATCGAGGAGACCCCACCCACCATCCAAACCACCAAGCAGGAGGCACCCATGGCCCCAGCAGTCTCCCAAGACCACCAGGAACAACACACGGCCTTCCAACGCCATGTGCTGTAGGCCCAGAGGGAGACGGCTGAGCAGGTGCGGGTGGGGTTCGACCTCATGGCCACCAAATTGGACTCCATCCATGGGTGTCTAGGCCTGCTCCATGGCCTCCAACGAGCCCTGACTGACATCACTGGAGTCTTGATGTGGAAAGAAGAACACCTGTCTGCTCAGAGGGGCACCAGCGATACCAGCCGTGAGCTGGCACACATGCGGAGGCTCATGGAGGACATAGTGTGGAATGGAGGCGGAAAGGATGGCAGCCACCACTGTACATCAGCGAAATGTAGCTGGGATCTACCATGCCCTGCAGATCATCATCATGGCATTGCTGCCACAAGGCGTGGTGCAGATGAATGCTGCTGCCCCCACACCATTCACATCTCCGCCCCCTGGTGTGCCATTGCCTCACAGTGCTGCAGACATATCCACTCCGGCACCTGATGTGTCAGTGGCACACAGTGCCTCAGCCGGTACTGCAACACTCACAGGTGGGGCAGAGCACACATCCGGGGACGAGGACGTGGATGGGTTTATGATCAGTAGGCACTAGCATTCATTCCCCTTGGTGCCGCACATGACCTCATGACCTTCCACTGAACCCCGATACACTCCGATGCACTCACCTTGGACAGCGACATGGACTGCCATATCCTGTTTGATGACCAATGACACGGCGACCAGGCTGCGGACTGTACCCTTCCTCTTCCGCAGTACTTGTCATCCCTGGATGAACTCTGGCTGGCCCTCCACGTGCCCATATTGTGTAGTGTGCTCGGCATTGCCCTGTACCGCTCCAGCTGCAGAACTGCATCCAGTGACGCACTGCTGTGTCATGTCTTTCATCATTCATGTATGAATGTGTGGATGAATGTAGGAACAGTGATTTCCCTTGCGTCAATGATGCTCATCCTGTGGGATGCCAGTCAGAGGGTGCTACATTGTATATTGTGTCCCGGGTGCCGTGGACACTACAACAGGGACACACGCATCAGTCACTTCCATGTCCGGACATAACTGAACCACGCCCAGAGCCCACGAGTCATTGTTGCAAGCCCTGCGCTGGTCCGGCATACAGCAGGCCAGACCACTCTGCTTATGCTCCGAGGGGGGACCTCATTGCTACCTGTCAAAGGCTTACTCGCTGGTGGTGTGCAGGTCACTGGTCTAGTTGTCAGCATGTCACAGCCACTCCCCGAGGGCAGGTTTGCACGCACACAACACCCATCTGGCACAGGCATAACAGGCCATGTGACTCCGCCAACATAAGGTGCCGACGACGTCACATTCTTCTGCCAGTGGTGAATGGATGACGGACGCTGCACGGTTCTCAATCATAAAAGGCCCATGAGTTGTTGCGCACATTGTTGGTGGCACCCGAGGCCTTGCGGCCGTCACGGGCCTACCACTATGTGGCGCTGACTGGGGTTGCACAGGGTTAGTGGCACCCGGAGCATTGCGGCTGGCACAGGCACCCCGCCAAGGGACGGTGACTTTGGGTGCACTGAGTTAGTGGCACCTTCAGCTGCTGAGTGGGTGTGCAGCCTGCGATGAAGCCCCATGCGAGCGGTCCGGATAGCTCAGGTTTTGTTTGTCCTGCTGGACCGCAGTGTAGGCCAGCGCCAGTGGGCAGCACAGGCCTACCACCATGTGGCGTCACTTTCGGGATCCCAGAGTTAGTGGCACCCATTGGGGTGAGCGGGTGTGCAGCCTGCGATGATGCCGGTTGCACTGGTATGTCCTCTGCCATGGAGTAATCAAGACCCAGCACCAAACTCGAGACCTGGTGGCCTGCAGAGTGGGGCTGCATGGTTTGGAGGGTGCCATGTCCGGGGGCCCCAGGCTTGTGGCTTGAAGTGGCATGTGGTGGGACCTCCTGTCTACACGCCAATGGCGGAAGGTGAGTAGTGAGTCCTTTGTGTGCATGGACGGGCATGCTCCGATGGGCGGCGGGAGGGGTTGGGGTGCCTCTGCCTGGGTGTGCATGGGCGGGCATGCTCCAGTGGGCGGCGGGAGGGGCTGGGGTGCCTCTGCCTGGGTGTGCATGGGCGGGCAGGCGATGCTGTCTTGTGCAAGTGAGTGTACTGTGCCAATCATGTATCTGGACTCTGTTTCAGATGACGGGTCTGTTTCAGATGTGTGACCTGGTGTACTGCTATGCATACTGGCAAGTGGTTGGAGACAAACCAGTGGCAGCAGGTGAGCAGTGTGGCCTGGGTGCACAGGGGCGGCACTCTCTCTCTCTCCCCCTCACTCCTTATCTCTCTCTCTCCCTCTCTTCCTCTCCTTCACTCTCTCTCTGTCCTTTGATGTGCGCAGGACTCACCTTCCTATCATGATTTTTGTCTTGCAGGCTGTGACCTACGGATTATCCCGATGGGAGCCGCCATGTGACTTCATTTCATTTCAGTGTTCATGTTAATAAAGTTTCATTTGTTGCTTCGAAAGTGAATGTGTGATGCTCATTTTTGTGATGATTGTGGGCTGTGCTCCCTTTTGTGGTGCAGGCTGTGGACTGACTTTGCACCAGGTCAGAGCAGGTGTTATTTTCCAGCTGCTAATGCGCCTTATAGCCTGTTTTGTGTTCTTATCGCAGTTCTGGCTGGTCGTTGAGAATGTTGTGGAGTGGTGTTGTCACGGATTTTGGCACAGGAATGCCTACTCTGCATCTCATTAGCGATAGCTGCGGGGGTCACCTGTGGCGATGTTCGTTGCAGCTGCTATCGCGGGTAAACTGGTGCTGTGGGCTGTTAACACCAGCTTGTGATTGGGGCGATAAGTTTATCGCAACTTTGGCTGCGATAATGTGCCGTTAACTCGGTGATAGATCCTTGTGAATATCCTCCTCCATGCATTAAACCAACAAACCATCCCAAAAGGCATAACTAACATTCAACTATGACAATTGTACCTACCAGTTCTCGCACTGTTTTTAATAAGACACTATAGGGGTTTGCACAGGCATCGGAATTACGAGTTGAATGGTATTTACCACATCTGGTAATTACCGGGTGCATTAAATATTTCACCTGTTGTTCAATTTAGTCAGGCTAAACGTGTTGGAACTTAACAGGGAAAAAGTGTACAGTCTCTACTGTACATTGCGGATTTTGGTGCATAATCACCTTTTTCTGAATGTTATTCTCCAGAAATCTGTATTAGGTGCTATTTATTGCACCTCTTACATAACATACCTTAATGCATTATTGTTAGAAATGGAGGTCTTTAGGGACCCTTCTTCCTAGTCAGGATAAGGGTGTTACACTCCTAAAATAACCCTTGCTCACCCCCTTGGTAGCTTGGCACAAGCAGTCAGGTTTATCTTAGAGGCAGTGTGTAAAGCATTTGCACATAACCAACAGTAATATAGTGTAAGCACCACAAAAAGGACACCACACCAGTTTATAAAACTATCCAATATTTGTATATACTTTAGACAAGACCAAAAACTACAAAAATCCACAATACAGTACTCAAAAATCTTCAATTATCAAAATATGGGGCAATCGCGACGTTGTGAGCAAACAAATCCAAACAGTTCTGGCTGACCGTGGCGTCGCGGGCCAGCTACGGTGTCGGGAAGACCCACAAACAGTACCTTTTAGAAATGCAGGGCATCGGCGACCTCTCGTAGAGCTTCCGAAAGCACGGTGTCTGCAGGTGTCGGTTCCGGTGGTCGGTGCAGGAGTCGTCGGGTCCCTCGAAGTCATGCATGTTGCAGATCGAACTCCTCTCTGTTGAAGTCAGGAGCGCTGGCGTTGGCAGGCGTCAGGTGCTGCGGTGTGAAGTGCAGCAGTGCGGCGTGCGGTGCCCTCAGGTCGCGGTGCGAGCAGCGGCACAGTGGCCGCGTCAGATGGCGTCGTCCGTGGGACCAGGGTCGCGAATGCAGTTCTCGCCGCGGTGCTGTCAGGTTGCGGTGCAAGCAGCGGCGTACTCGTTGCTGAAGCGCTGTCGTAGGCTGATGAATTGGAATCAGTGGCACTGGCGTCACTAGGCCAAGGCTGCGGTACGGGGTGAGGGTGGTGTGTTGTGTAACTTTACGAGCAGTGCCCTCGAACCATGGTGCAAGCAGCGACGTCAGTTTTGCCATAGAGCGGTGTCATCTGGGAAACCAAGGAGTTGCCGTGAAGCGAGGCGGTGCGGAGTGCGGTACCCATAGGTCACGGTGCAAGCAGGGGCTTGGGGGCGGCGTCAGCAGGTGTCGTCGGTGAGACCAGGGTCACGGTGCGGCATTGCGGCGGTGCCCTCTGTGGTGCCGACAGGACACGGAGGCCGCAGCGGCGTCGTAGACGGCATTGGGTTGCTTTTTCTTCTGTTGCAGCACAAAACACACAGTCCCCAGTGCTGAGGGCAGAAGAACTTAAAGTCTTTGCTGTTACTGAGACTTCTTTAACAGGGGGCAAGCTCTACCTCAAGCCCTTGGAGAATTCACAAAAGTAGATCGCAGAAAGTCCAGTCCAGTCCTTTCACTGCCCAAGGAAGAAGCAGCCACTGCAGGCCAACACAGCAAAACACACAGCACAGTGGTAGTTCCTCCTTTCAGCTTCTCCAGCTCTTCTTCTTGGCAGACTTCTTGATCCAAAAGAGTTCTAAAACTCAGGGGTCTGGGCTGCAATATTTACACTACAATTTCCTTTGATCTCTGATTGCAGAGAATGCCTGTGTCTGGCCAAAACCAGCTCTGCCCTCTCTGGTGTGACTTCCGGGCAGGAGGTGGAGACGGCATTGTCAGAGGCAGACTAGGCCCATTTGGGTGCAAGGAAATCTCCTCCCCTACTCTAAATGCAGCCCAGGTCTATTCAGCCCTTTCCTGACCCACCTAGACTATCCAGAGCCACTGCTGCTCCCCAGCCCTCGTCGTCCAAAACCCAGACAGTCAATCCACAAACCCAGCAGAGGCACCCTGGATGGTTAGGCAAGAAAATACCTACTTTCTAAAAGTAGTATTTTCAAACACAGAATGTAAAAATCACCTTTACTAAAAGATTCATCTTTAGATTCTAAGTCCAGGCATACTAAATGTGGTTTTCCTACCTAGTTCACAGGGCCAGTTATGTTTATAAGATGTTATAAACAACCTCCCCATTCTGCCCTATGGGGAACAGGTAGCCTTGCAATAGTGAAAAACGAAATGGACTGTAATTCACTATCAGGACATGCCACACACACACCAGGGCATGTCCTACCTTTCACATACACTACACCCTGATCACAGGGGTACCTTGGGCCTACCTTAGGGGTGACTGACATGTAAGAAAAGGAAAGGTTAGGGCCTGGCAAGTGTGTGTACTTGCTAAGTCGTCATGGCAGTCCCAGACAGCACACAGGCTCTGCAATGGCAGGCCCGAGTTACATTTACAGGCTGTTTGTGTGGGTGGCACAATCCAGTGCTGCAGCCCACTAACAGTGTTTGATTCACAGGCCCTGGCACAGTCAGTGCACTTTACTAGGCACTGACACATAAATCAACACATTTTACCATAGAGCACTAGCACTTTACCACTGGTCAGCAGTGGGAAAAGTGTGCAGAAACACCACACCAGCAAAAACAGAGTAAAATCCGGGAGGTCAAAAAGCAAAAACTCAGGGGAAACACGCCATAAAATACCAAGTCTAACAATTGTTATGTATCTTGTGCAATAAACAGCACTTTTGGTCCTGGACATAAATACCACTCAGGCGGAAGAAAATCTCCGCCTATGCTTTACAGCCACATTCAAATGGATGAAGACCAACCATCTGAAATGCAACACTGAAAAGACAGAAATACTACCACTGGGACAAGGGAACGCATTCTCTCCCAATCTATGGTGGCCAGCTGACACCCCTCCTCCCCCAAACACAGTAAAAGCAGCCAGAAATTTGTGAATCAAATTTGACGCCACACTCACCTTTAACCAACAATCATTAGCAGTTGCTGGAACCTGCTTCCACATCATAAAATCAATAAAAAAGTTCTTTAATCTGCTACCCCTAGCAGCTTGACAGGCTGTTGCGGTGGCTCTAATCACGTCTAGATTGGACTATTGCAATAGCCTCTATGCAGGGGCTAACAAGTCAGTTCTACACAAATTACAAATGGTCCAACATGCAGCAGCACGTTTAGTGCTAAAATGGCCCAGGAGATCATCTGCCTTGGCGGCCTTAGAAACACTACACTGGCTTCCTATACATAAAAGAGTTCTATTTAAGATTCTGATAATCACTTTCAGAATATTCCACTCCTCAGGACCTCAATATCTTAGGACCAGATGTAAGAAACTGGCTCTATATATACAGCACCAAAGTGAGGTACAGTGTGTATAGAGTCCAAGAGTCCCCAAAGGTAGGCAGAGGTTAAAGTTAGATAGAACCCTGGGGCCCGATTCACAGAACAAACTTAAGACTAAATCCTAAACTTAGTACCATTCTGGTATTCACAGAATGCACCTAGTACTTCTGGTATTCACAGAATGAATTTACTACTTTTGCTATTCACAGAATGAACTTAGTACTTTTGCTATTCACAGAATGGATTTACGACTCCTAAACTTACGTCCGCACTCGGGCCGGAAATTCCGGCCCGGAGGCGGAGCTTCCGTCCCGGAGGCGGGGCTTCCGGGCCAGAGGCGGAGCTTCCGGCCCGGGGGTTGGAGCTTCCGGCCCGGAGGTGGAGATTTCGGCCATAGCTAAATCGGCCGGAATCCCCACCTCCGGGCCGGAAGCTCCGCCTCCGGGCCGGAATTTCCGGCCCGAGTGCGGACGTAAGTTTAGGAGTCGTAAATCCATTCTGGAATGAATAGGCTTTTTCAATAAATTGCAGGTAAGTTACTTTTCGGATTACTTTTTCTAACACAGGGCTGGATCCTAGATTGAGCACTAGGACATTTCCTGAAAACAGTTGAGAAAATGTGTTTTAGTTACATGTATGATTTTTTTTTTTTTTTTTTTAAACCGTTTATTACAGAATCCAAAAAATATACAAAGATGGGCCTACAACCTTTAGGCCGGCCGCTAGCAAACAGAAGGAGCATGTAATACAGACAATAGAACGCACGCTGCGGCACAAGGGAATTCACAGGAGTTGAAAGAAGCGTTGGCAGCCACACCTTCCGGACCCCACATGACGGTTTCATTTTTATATAAATAACAACAAAAAAGACAAGTCCACAAGGCAACCCACAGTCGAAAACAACAGCATGTGCTCCCCTAGGGGGGGGACCCCACTGATTCATAGGAATATTGAGGGGGGGAATAGGTCAGGACGGGGACTAAGTAAACTCATTTCCCAGAACCGGGAAGACAAACAGGCTAAGGAGACGGAGCCGGTGACGGATCCGGCAGTAGCGGCGGGGTACAGATTCCCCCACGGTAAGCGTTCCAGGGGCCCCATACTTTCACCCACGTCCCAGGCTTACCTCTCGCAACATACACCACCTTTTCCCGAAACATACACCAATCCATGTTGTCCTTCCACGCCGAGACAGTCGGCGACCTCTGGGAACCCCACAGTTGCGCAATATCACGTTTGGCCACCATATATCCCAGAGTCGCCCACCACGTCTGCGGCACTGAGTAATCGGTTGGCTCCCATACATTCAAAAGACATCTCCTCGCCTCAGGCAACAGCGGCACATGCGTAACTACCTGCAGAACCTCATGCACACCACGCCAGAATCGCACCACCTCTGGGCATTCCCACAGAATATGGAGAAAGGTCCCCAAAGAACCACACCCACGCTTACACAACCCGTCCACAGCATAGCCCATACGCATCAGACTCGGCCCCGTAACATAAACCCTGTGGAGTATCTTGAGCTGGACGAAGCGAAGGCGAGCCGGTATGGCCACCTCTTTCGGGGAGGCCACTGCAGACACCCAGTCCTCGTCATCCAGCTCCAATCCATCAGCCCCCCACGCCTCACGAAGGCCGGTCAGCAGTCCCGAACGGTCATTGATGAGCTTTTTGTAAATCAATGAAATCGTGCCGTCCGGGACATGCCCATCTAGCACTCTATCCTCCAGAGGGGAGCACTCCGGGATGGAGGCAATGTCCGGAAATACGGAGCACAACGCATGACGGATCTGCATATAACGAAAGTACTCCCTGTCCTGCAGCTGGAATTCTGTCCGCAGCACATCGAACGTTTTAAATCCCCCCCTCGTCCAGAGATCGCCCACCCTGCTGATGCCTATCATGTCCCACTTCTCAAAGCCCTTCGAGGTCCACAGGGAGCCCAGCCTCTCAGATGCGTATAGTGGCGTCGCCCGGGTCAAGCGGTCCTTCCACCCCATCGCCACGTTAGCCGTGTGCCACACCCGTACCATAACCCCCGTGGGGCCCGTCAGCCGCGCGTCATGCGAGCTAGAATAAAGCGCCCGATTATAGTCACCGCCCGGCAGTAACATTTTATCCATCTCAAAGGCCGGGTTTAGGGCGGGCCCGTAAAGGCCGTGATTGATCGCAGCCAGCTGGGAGGCCCAGTAATATCGCTTGATATCTGGGAGGGCAACCCCCCCGTCGTACCACGGGAGCGTCAGCTTCGCCAGGGCGATACGCGGACGACCCTCCCAAAACAGTCGGCGCTGCAAGCTCTCCACCTCGCGGAAGTAGCGCGCCGGGACAACGTCCATTGTATTCTGCAAAGCATACAGGAAACGTGGCAGCGACATCATCTTAAACAATGCCGCCCGGCCGAGCGGCGAGAGCGGCAAGCGCTTCCAACACGCGACATCCTCCTTCAGGCGCTGGAGGGGGGGAAGCAAGTTCTGGCTATATCGGGCCTCCGCATCCAGGGTAATGAAGATACCCAGGTACCTAAAACCCCGCGGGGCGATCTGAATAGGACAACCCCGCGGAAGGATAGGATCCTCCCCAGAGAGGACATATACACACGATTTAGCCCAGTTGATGACCAGGCCGGAGTTGAGGCCAAAGGAGTGCAATACATCAACCAGTACTATCAGTGATTTACGTGGGGAAGCCAGGTACAGAAGAATATCAGCAGCGTAAAGAGATACGCGGTCCTCATACTCGGGGGTCCAGAGGAGGCCACGAATAGAAGGTTCCCACCGCAGCCACTCCGCCAGGGGCTCCAGGGCAAGCGCGAAGAGGAGCGGTGATAATGGGCAGCCCTGCCGCGTGCCCCTGCCGAGCTCAAACGGAGCCGACACTCTACCATTCACAACCACCTGCGCTAGCGGTCCTGAGTACAACAATTTCACCCAACCAATGAATCCCGGGCCAAACCCAAACTTCGCCAGTGTTGCCCAAATATATGGCCACTCAAGTGTGTCAAACGCCATAGTGGCGTCCAGGGATGCCAAAATGGCCGGTTCCCGTATAAACGGGACACGCGCGAGCACCCCATGCAAGCACCGCAGGTTAAGCGCAGTGTTGCGATGGGGGATAAAGCCGGACTGATCCTGGTGAATCAAATCGCACACCACGCCAACCAGCCGATTGGCCAACACCTTGGCGAGAATTTTGGGCTCCGCATTCAGCAGCGAAATAGGCCGGTAGGACGTGACCCGGTCCCGCGGCCTCCCCTCCTTGTGAATGACCACGATAGTAGCCAGACGCTGGTCTAGCGGGAGGGAACCCGCCGAACGGGCCGCGAGGAACATCGCACGGAGATGCGGCGCCAGCGTATCCGGTCGCAGCTTGTACAATTCAATTGGAAGACCATTGGGACCCATGGCCTTGCCGGAAGCGACCGAGCGTATGGCGAGAGCAATTTCTTCAGAGGTTGGGGCGGCGTCCAACGACACTCTATCCTCCTCCGAAAGGGAAGGCAGCGCTATATCCCTGAGCAGGGCATGGGAATCCTCTTCCGAGCGGGAGGACACCAGGGAATAGACCCCACGGAGATATTCTGCAAAGCAATCAACTATTTCTTCCGGTTCCGTGACACACACACCATCCAGTTTCTCAATCAACGGGACAACTCGACTCGCCCTCTCCTTTTTATCCAGCCACGCAATCAATTTCCCAGCCTTATCACCCACATCATACAGTCTCCCCTGTTGCTCTCTACTGAGGCCCCTGGCCGCCTCCGTTACGAGGGCCTTATAGGCCGCCTGCTTGAGTCGGAGGACATGTAATTTGTCATCCGTCACCCCACATTCGAGGTCACCCTCCAACTCAGTTATTTCAGTTTCAACACGGATCACCTCCTCCCGCTCGCGCCTCCGGGAATGGGAAATAAGGGACAGGGCATCCCCCCGAATCACCGTCTTAAATGCCTCCCATAGCGAGACCGCAGATGACACCGACCCCACATTCTCATCAAAATATCGCTTAAGGGACATAACCAACTCTGCGCGAATGGTGGGGTCACGCAGGTACCAGGGATTAATCGGGGCCACCCTACCCTCTCCCCTCGGGAGAATATCGAAGTGCAATAAGAGCGGGGAATGGTCTGAAATACCCCGCGCCAAATGGCACACCTCCCCGATCCTCCCCGCATGCGCCGCCGGCACCAGGACATAGTCTAGTCTTGATAGACTGCCGTGGGCCCCGGAATGAAAAGTGTACTGTTTCTGCGTAGGATGTTTCAAACGCCAACAATCCACCAGCCCCAGGGCATCTAATAGGCCAGACAACCACGCTTGGGCACGGGGGAGATCCCTAGGGGGGTGACGGTCCTCAATTCCGGAAACCACAGCGTTAAAATCCCCCCCAACCACCAGGATCCCCTCCGGAAGGCCAAGGAGGAGGCGCCCCAGATCCGCAAAGGTGGTCGTCTGCAACCCTGGCGGGACATAGACAGAAACAAAAATAATCACTCTGCCCTCCATTCTACCCACCAGAACCGTGTAACGTCCCCTGTCATCATGGAGTAACTCATCAACTTCCAACGGGAGCGAGGTCTTGGCCATGATGCCCACACCCCTTGAACCCGACGTGAAGCCCGAATGGGCCAGAAGGCGGTAGCCCCGCCTGTTCATAGCACGAAAGGAGTTGCCAATGAGGTGCGTCTTCTGCAGAAAAACTATGTCAGGTGATATTCGTTTCAGGAACTGCAGGACCACACCTCGTTTTATCCTGTCCCCCAGTCCATTAACGTTCCAGGACAAAAGACTCAGTCCCCTACCCCCCATCATAAACGAAAGCAATCACTCGTCCCCCCGAGGGCACTTTGGGAATAGCACAACAATACTTTTGCCTTGTGGTACAAGTGAACAACACCCCACCCCAACCCAACCGCCCCAACAAAACTCCCCCCTCCCTGCACCCCTGCATGAGCCCAAACAGCCCCCCCAACTTGCAGTGTGCCTGTCGCCCCTATATAGATGAAACTAGGTAAACCCCCTAGAGGAGGAAAGAGTACCCCTTCGAGACCCCGCACCACCTACAAAAGAGGGAGAACGAATACAAAAAACGAGAGACCCTAAGCTTGGCAGAAAGCGGCAGCATCTGCGTCCAGAGTGAGTCCCAGTATCAGCACCTCAGTCCCGGTCCAGTGGGCCTTCTCCTCCCGCAGCCCCCCCCCCCCGCCATCCCGATCCCGACCCCCAGACAAAGTGTCCAGCCAGTCCCCGGCCGCTTCAGGACGGTCAAAAAAGTGAGTGCGACCATCCACCTCCACCCGCAGCCTGGCCGGGAAGAGCATGGTGTATTTTAAGTTCATGTCCCGAAGCCGCCGCTTGACGCCCAAGAAGCTCAGTCTCTGCTTCTGGACCGCTTGGGTGAAGTCAGGATAAAAGTTCACCTCCATGTTCTCCAACTTAATCGGCCCTTGCAGTCTGGAGGCTTGCAGAATTGCATCCCTGTCCCGAAAATTAAAGATACGGGCAATAAGAGGCCGCGGAGGGCCTCCGACCTTCGGCCGTCCCCCGGGAACTCTATGAGCCCTCTCCACAGCAAAAAATTTACTCAGTCCCCAAGGCTGGAGATGGGTAGTGATCAGGTCCTCCACAAAAAGATCCGCCGCCGACTCCTCCCGTCCCTCAGGTACTCCGATGATGCGGATATTATTCCTCCGGGCCCGGCTTTCGGAATCCTCCAGGCGCCGATCCATGAGCGCACTCGCCTGACGAAGCCGGTGTACCTCCGTCTGAAGGGCCGCCACCTCAGTCGTGAGGCCCGACGCGGTGTGGGCCAAAGAATCGACCCGATCGTTGGTCTTCGAGAGATCAGCTCTCACCAGGTTGACATCAACAAGAACCGCGTCGATTTTATACGCTAACGTGTCAAACCGCTGGCCCACCGTGGCCTTCATCTCAGCAATGGCGCCCATGACGTCTTGCAGAGTCAGATCTGTGGGCAAGTCCGGGGCATCCGGGGGGCACTCAGAGGACTTGTGCGGTCCACCGGGAGATCCCTTCGGGAGGGTGTAGCGGTCCATGATGTTGGCCTGATGTGCGGCGCCACGCCGGGTCGACTTGGCCTTCAACCGATCTCCATCTTGTTTAGTGGCCATCGTCGCGGGTCTCACACCCTCACCAGCCACGCAGTAGAAAGCGAGCAATCAAGGCCACGAGCTCCGGGGGGCCACCCCAGGACTGCGGAGCGGGCCACAGCAGGCAGGCAGGCAGGGTCTCCCAGCGAGGCCACCCCAACACCAAGAGCGCCGCGATCCCACTTACGAAGACAGCAAGGGGGCGCGAAAGTGAAACTGAAAGTGCGGGGTACGCGACTCGCCAGGCCCAGCCCGCCGTTGTTGTTCACTTTGTCACCGGGTCGCCCCCAAACGCGAATCCGGGGTCAGGAGAGAGGTAGGCCGCAAACTTCAATCGGTGCTCACTCCGGCACCCGAGGTCCGATTCGAAAACGGGAAACGGGTACCACCTCGGCTCAGGCTCACCGACACAGTTCCCTCAACCGATGCAGGTTGAAGTCAGGATAGACGTAGGAGGTTGCGGAGGTCCTCGGGAGCCTCGCACCTACGCGGCCATCTTAGTTGCGCGCTAGGCTCCTCCTCCACATGTATGATTTTTAAAGAATATTCTGGTATTTCAAAAGTTAACACTTAGAAACTTTTTCACAGAGAACCACCAATGTTATCCTACGGAAGGAAATTCAATTCACAGGTTAGTTACTTTTACGTTACTTTTCCTACTCAGTGCTGGATACCTAGATTCAGCACTGGGACATTTCCTGAAAACAATTGAGAAAATGCGTTTTGGTTATTTGTGCGATTTTTAGAGAATATTCTTAGCTTTCAAAAGTCGACACTTGGAAACTTTTTGGGAGAAAAAGTGTCAATGTTATCCTAAGAGGAAAAGCAGGTTATCGGTTTCGAGGTAAGTACTCGGTCTTTGAAGTTAAGGTTCTGAGTTTAGACTCAGGGGTCTCCCAGGGTAAGTGATGCACTGTTGTTGTACCCTCAGCGGCACTAGGGCAGCCGGGTGCAGAGTGTTGAGGCCCAATGTTATCCAATGGAGGATAGGGGGACTCCGGTTGGTGGCTGCTGACAAGCAGGCCACGGGGTTGTGGGAGCAAAGCTCCTAGGGTTTAGCTCAGGGCAAGTTGCGGACCAAAGTAGCACCAAAGGTGCACCCTCAGCGGCACTAGGGCGGCCGGGTGCAGGGTGCTGTTTCAATGGAGATTCTCCCGAACAAAGAAACACTACAGGCTCGGGGACGAGGATCTTCCAGGAGCGACCACCACTTCGAGGGGTAAGTTGGGATGTTGAGGGCTGGTTAAGCACCTTTGGTTTGGGCACACAAGGCCGTGGGGCATCGGGTGCAGGGGTGTCTTGGGACGTCGCATTTTCTTACCCGCTCTGGTCGCGGTAGGCGGGGGTCCTCTGGATTGAGGCTGCAGGAGTCGTCATGAGGCCTGAGGCAGGTCAGGGGTCGCCGGATCGTGGGTCAGGATCGCGGTGGGGACCTACTCATGTTGTTTTTCCACTCAAGCTCGGGCTGGGTTCGGCGGGTGCAGAGTGGGCTGGATTCCCGGTTCCTGGCTGGCACCAGGAGCTGCAGTTTAAACATATCCAGTGTTCACGGGAGAAACAGTCTGGAAAGTGAAGGCAGGCAGGTCCTCCGGGATTTGTGAGGTTGCTGGCTGCTGGACACGCCGGGATTTTGCAGGAGCAGGTTCGAGGGGAGACAGGCCTGTAGGGCTGGGGCCAAGTCAGTGGGCGTCGTCCTCTTGTTAGCTCTGCAGAGCTCTTCGTAATTCTTCTTATCTTCTTTTTTTGTTGTTGCTGGATTTGACGAAGGAAGGTTCCGGGTTCCCCATAAATACTAAATTTAGGGGCGTTATAGGTAGGTAAAGGGCAGGGACCAATGATTCCCTTCCCTGGGGTGGGTACACCCCCTATTCTGCGACTCTCCAGTGGGAGAGGGGCAGGAGCCTGTCCCTGGTTGGCTGAGTCGCCCCATCCTCAAGATGGCGGGGACTCGAGGTTGTGCTCCACCTCGCCCCCCCACCTGAGGGGTGAAGTTGGAAGAGGTGGGCACACCTCTTTTCCTCACTTGTTTTTTCTGCCCCCAAAGTGGGAAGTAGAACCAGTGAGGACCAGTTGCTTAAAGCAGCAAATGTCTGGAGAGGCTCACAAAGGCGGCATGCCTTTGAAGCGAGAGGGAGGCTTGGCACCTCGTCCCAGGATGTGCATTGTTTCAGGCCCCTGAGAGCAGCAAGCTCTCAACCCAGGAGTCCAGAAACATGTCTGGTGGTGGCAGCCTACGCAGCCACTCAGTCAGGCCACTAGGAGTTGGTCGAGTTTCAGAGGGCATTTCTAAGATGCCCTCTGTTGTGCATTTTACATTAAATCCCACACTGGAATCAGTGTGGGTTTAATTCGCTGAGAAGTTTGATACCAAACTTCCCAGTCTTCAACGTAGCCATTATGGTACTGTGGAGTTTGTAATGACAAACTCCCAGCACCATCTACTCTTAATAGCAGCACTGCACTTACAGTGCCCATAAATGGACTTGGGCACTGTAGGGGTACAGGGCTCCTGCAGCTGTCCCCTCACCACTGGCATAGGGCACCCAGCTAGAGGGGTGACTGATGTATGCCAGGGCAGTGGGATGTCTGCCATGTCGACTCTTCACTTTGTTTGGCACCAAGACACGCAGCCTGCAAAGGCAGTGTGTGAGTGTCAGGGTACAGGGCCTCTAAGGGTGGCACAATAAGTGCTGCAGCCCTTAGGGGTCTTCCCTGGTCACAGTTCCCTGGGTACCTGTGGTACTATTTGCCAGGGGCTGACTTGTGACCAGAGATGCCAATTGGGCTAGTTTTGGGGAAAGAACACAGGCCCTGGGACCCTCATTGGCAGGGACCCAGGGCACACCAAGAAAAAGTGCATCAGTAGTCTGGCAAAAGGTGGGGAGGTTACTGCAACAGAAACCCACTTTCCTACACCAGATTCATGCGCTATATCCCTACCCGGAATCTCAGATCCTCCAACGCTAATTTGTTAAAACCCCCTGCATTCAGATATGCGTCGAATAGGAGGGAAATCGCTTGCAGTGCTTGGCTCCAAAGCGTGGAACCAACTTCCCAACAATCTCCGTCACATCCAACCTGAAACGCTTTTTAGGAAGGCCCTGAAAACTTGGATTTTCTCAGCCTCAGACACACTGTGCAAAACAGTTATTTAACATCTTTCTCGCCCTCAGCTATTCTTAGTTCCTATCTAGTAACCCTATCAGCGCCAGGATGCTCTCCGGAGTGACGGTCGCGCTTTACAAATGTCTCATTACATTACATTACTTGAAATCTGAAACTCGAAATTAGGGTGTTAGCAAAGTACCTCCTGTGATGTTAAAGGGGTTTACAAATTAATTAAACAGGTTTAATACTATTCCGCAGCATCGGTTAACATTAGACAAAAGTCTATGGAGGCCGGTAGGAGTGGGTCAGTGTCAGCAGTATCGGTAACTCACCGTGCTCTCTCCTGACAGTGTTGAGTCCCTGGGATGCAGTCCCTCTGGGAAGTTTCATATGGTTTATTTTAAAAAGTGCAGATCGTATATCAGTTATTAATAAATGACCTGGGTTTCTGGATCACAGAATGAGACCAAAGGTCTTTGGGTGTAGTGATTGCTGACACAGAAGATTTGGAAACTTATCAACACCGGCTCTAGTGTGTTGTGATCAGTGCCACCGCACCAGGTGCTGTGTAAGGGTGGGGGCACTGAATATTATTCTTTTGAAAGCACCTGCTGCTGCTTCCTCGCCTCCAGCAATTTTCTGGCAACAATAAAAATGTCAAGATAATTAATGTACCTGCTGGAGAGAGAGATCAGTTTTGACTAGTGGAAGCTTTGACTCATGTAAGGTAGTACAGAGGGTTCATATGCCTGCTGCTAAGAACGTACCCATGCAAATCACAAAGGGCATATAATTGTTTTTTTAATTGTTGCCTTTTTATATAGCGCGAATTCAGCCCAAAGGTATCGGAGCGCTTTACATGAGCACCAGTTGCGTTACAGATGAACACATTTATTTCTAGGCACGGGTATATTAAGTGGTTACCCCAAAATCACAGTATGTTTGAGGCTCCCACCAGACACATAGAAGTTAAAATCCTAAGGTAGAGCAGTGAGCAATTAACTGCGATCGAACAGCTGCATGAAAACTGCAAGGTACACTTTAGACCTTTATGATTTTTCCCTAGTCGTTCATTAACCCCTACATCGGTGTTGAATTCTGAGTCTGTGCTTCTCCAGACCAAGCTCTCTTAAACTATACTGCCTTACCAGTATGGATCACATGTGACTCCTACACTTCCTCTGTCCAATGTTACCTTTCCAAAAGACGTATTCACACATGTATGATTCATTGATGTAGTTCCACTCATGAGGTTTAATAAAATGTTTCCTTGATATTTCAGCTTCCGTGCCAATCTATACTTATTGGTTTGAGGACTAGTGCGCATAGAAGGGCGAACCCCTAGCACCGGTAGGCCTTGCTGAGGTCTACTTCTACAAGTGGCGCCCAACGTTGGGCTCATCGGCAACTCGGATGCCTGACGGAGTGGTCTTGACGGAGGATTGGAATCTCGCTACGGATGATCACTGCCTGAGGGGACCCGTGTCTTGGCAGCCAAGCTGCCTTTCCACTTTTCCCGATTTGACCCTCCAGGTGGTGCCGGTCCTCGACTGAGATTCCTTCTGGTGTTCGCCGTGCAGAGACCATTTGGTCGATTCAGAACTTGGTAGTGGGAGACTGGAGATTTGTGGTTAGTAAGGACGTCGACATTTGTTTGCTTGTTTGGTCAAAAACATGATTTACGTGATTTGTCTGGGTATATATCAATTGCAATTTATATAGGCAGGTAGTGAGAAAACTGAAAACTTGAACGGCCCACTTTGAGCTAAGTGCCACTTTATGTATAATATTGTATATGCTACAATATTCTTGGCATGCCTCTTTCAAGCGCACATCGTAGAATGTGCTGCTTTCTTGGAGGTACCAATGTGAATCTTGAACAAACTCAGCTGGCTCCTGACGAGGGGACACCAAATAGGGATATGTACATTAAACATGGTATTTCTTCCATAATGTACAGTACACTATGGAATAAATATACTAGCAAGGATCCTGAGCTGCGCTGGCCTAAAAATGGGTCATTCGATATTAGAAAATTCAGTATGTGGAACAATGTATGTTTAAGCGCAAAAGTAGACAAGATATGTTTGACTGTGTACGAATGTGGGAGAAAGAAGCGCGTGAACTTGTGAGACGAGAGCAAGCTTTAGCAGAAAAAGAACAGCGCAAAAAAATCTATGCGAAAGCGCTGGAAATGAAACTTAAAGATGTGAAGGAAACAAAAGGGAGGGAGGCTAGGGAGCACCGCTTACAGGTAAATGGCCACTATCCTGTCCGGAGTCCTATTTACCCTCTACTTAATAAACCACAGGACGATTCTCTTCTCTTAGATCGTTCTCCACCTCCTTATACTTTTCCCTCTGTCCCCGAGGTTCATTCTGATGATGACATCTCTCTCTCAGATCAGGATAAATCAGGATCAGGCACTGAACGACAGACTCGCTCTTTTCTGACGGCTGACCGTGCGGCCACTCTTAGATCTTTTGCTCGGAAAGCGGCCCGTGGTGATATTTCTGCTCCAGATCTTCTAGCGGAGATTCAGCAATGGCCGGAGAAAGAGCAGTTATATTTTGCAGAGACGTTTACTGGAGAAGTAATTGAACGGTTTAGAAAACATTCCACTGAACTAGAGCCTGTTGATATAAAAAATGAGCGTAAACAGTTGAGTGACGGTCTTTTCTCCCTTCCCAGGTGGCTGACTTAATTAGACGCGTGGTTAAACTACGGGCCGATGCATTCCATTTGTGAGAGGAGTAAAAGGCAGCTGCTGCAGCTGAACAAACAAATCGGAGCTCCGTGTCGCAGGATGACGATCCGGGGACAGATAAGGCTATTGTGGTTCATGGGAAACCAATGCATGAAGCCGCGCCTTTGTATGTCCCTCCTAAGGGTTCGACAAGCTCTTCCTGACAGGTCGCAGGGTGATGGCCACGGGTTGCGACCTGGAGATTACGTTATGGTGAAAGTTTTTCAGAGGTCGAACAGCCTAGAGCCCAGGTGGAAGGTCCCCGAGCAGGTGCTCCTCGCCATGAGAACTGCAGTCCGAGTGACCAATCAGAAGAACTGGGTCCACTCCACGAACTGCAAAAGAGTGCCGTCTGCCCTGGTGGAACCTGCTGTGTTCGCTGACCATCGACAGCTCCAGGACGCAGAGAGAGGCCAAGCTACATCACCTGAGGAAGTCTTCCCGGACCACACAATTCCTGGTACATCTTGATATCAGCTGCGACCCCGGAGAGAAACTGCATTGTCGAAAGAGACTGGTTGAGCTACCGTCCTGGGTTAGTGAGAGACTGAAATGGTGAGGGGGGGATCTTTTTGCTTAGTGATACCCATCTCAGCCCTCAGTGAAGAAACCAACGGCTGCCCAGGACTTTAGAGCTCCATCTGCTTTGTTGTTTCAGCATCAAGAGACTATGCCTATGGAGAAGACATCGACTGCTGTGAGAATTTGTGGTAAGAAGATTATGTGTATTGTTGGGTTTACTGTCACTGTGATCACTATGGCAGTGATAACTTGGGTTGTAGAGGAAGTGGCTCCTGATCGACAAATTCTGACTGCCACTACTCCAGCACCTATTGAGCACCACTACTTTACTCTTCCATATCATGAGCAGAAGCATCGACAATCCTATATGAATAACACGTTCATTCAGATGTTACACCACACACATAATGCTATGAACATTACCGACTGTTGGGTGTGTGGGATGATACCTGCTCATCAGAAAAAGGGAGGAACACCTTTTATTCCTCTGCCATTCTCACATTATGGTTCTTGTAGGGCCTGGTTTGCACTACTCTGGGCTACCCATGTTGCTAATATTACTGATTATGGTGTGGGAACATTGAACTATCAGCTGAATAAAGTGTGTTATCCTGATGATGATGAAGGAGATCCACAGGCTAAAGGAACTATATGGGAGATGCACGAATATCGCAGAGGAAATTCTTCTACACATTATGTTTTTCCGAATACTCAAACTCCTAAGGGTAATGGACCATTTGTTATAGCTGTCACTAGGGCTCGTGCAGATTTGTGTGTGAACAGTGTTGGTAGAATTCCTGTAGGGAAAAGTGATTTTGGTTTTAAATATTACTGGAGTTAATAACAGCAGCTTTACATTATCGCATAGTACATACTTTATCTGCGGGAACAAGGGATACTACAATTTACCTGTTGGCTGGTCTGGAACGTGCTTCGTGTCTTTTTTAGTACCACCTGTGTTTCTGGCACCTGCGTCATTTCACAAGGACTATAAACTATTCAATGACATCTCTAAAAACAGATTTAAGAGGACTACAAATCATGATGAGGTGGATCAGACTGATACTACGCTGCAGCAATATGTTGATTTCAATTTCGTCCTGTTTTTCTTTGTTGGTGCTGCCATAAACAGCAGAAATATCAGGCATTTGACACGTGTAGTAGAGGCTGTGACCATTATGAATTTAAACACCTAGGCAGTCTAAATACAAAACACTATAATATTCAATGAAAAGACATTAATATTGTTGAAGGAGACACAACATTCATGATATTAAAAAAATATATATGAAATTTATTATATCCAAATTGCACAATGATGAAAGTAAATTGATAACGAAAGAATATGCAATTAAGAATATGATTCAGAAAAATGTCACTAAAATAGACAGTGCATTACACAGCATGAAACAAATCACATATGTAATCCATCAAATAACAAAGTGCAAATACAAGAAAATATACACAGGAGTGGCTAGGTAGAGGCTGTGACCAACCAGACAGCTATGGCACTTGGGAACATCACTGAAGAATTACAGATTGCAAGGATTGTGGCCTTCCAAAACCGTATGGTCTTGGACGTTGTTCTGGCTGATCGAGGTGGTGCACGTCGCATCATCGGAAGCAGTTGTTGTGTATTAATCCCTGATCATGCCCCTTCAGTTTTTGATGCGATCTCTAAATTTCATAAAATTGCTGCTGAGATTCACCCTGATACTGGAACATGGACTTTGGCCAACTGGCTATGGACGTTGTTTACTACCTGGGGCTGGAAACTGTTGATGATATTATGTACATTGTTTGCAATTCTGATGACCTGCTGCCTATGTATACAATGTGGACCGATGCTATGCTCCCTCTGTATCACTGCTTGTACACCTGCCAGACGTGATGTTAAACAAATGAATGCCCAACGTGTATTAGATAAAGAAGTTAACGAAATGATGCAAATAGATCTACATGATGTATACTTGTACTCTTCTAGATTATAGATGTCTTCAGCTAATGCTTAAAGGGTCAACTGAGGGAATTTGGCAGAGATCGGTGTTAGCATGAGCTGAAGCCATTTTGTTTTTGGCAACCATCTTGACTGACCATGTGCTCGCCATGTGCTCCTTCCATCTTCGCTGTTGCCTACCCTTGTGTTTTGCTAGAGAACTGTCTATACTTAGCTCCGGCAACACTGCACACGCTCAGAAGAAGTCTGTAGCTGCCTAAGCACCTGCCCTAGTCTGTAACTGTTTGGCTGTTTTAACTGATGTCAGCAACTCATTACTCCTCCTACTCTGTTGACTGAGCATTTTCTGTATGTCCATAAAAGTGAAGAGCTATTCTCATGTGTACTTGTACCGCCTCCTTTTGAGCCCCTGTGTGGGTATAAAAGACCCTCAGTTCTTCTACTCCTTGTGATACATCATACACTGCCTGAGATGTAGATGTAGTTCCACTCATGAGGTTTAATAAACTGTTTTCTCAATATTCCAGTTTCCGTGCCAATCTCTACTTATTGGTCTGAGGACTAGTGCGCATAGAAGGGCGAACCCCTAACACCGGTAGGCCTTGCTGAGGTCTACTTCTACAGTACTGTTCAGGAATGTACCAAATTTCTGGACACCAGCATGGTGGCCCGATTCACTAGGTCCTCTTCCGACTCCCACTAGGAAGGTAAAAAATGTATGAGTCTATATAGACAACAAACTTAGTTTTAAGGATCCAGTGAACGCAGTGTTCTCAGCTACATCTTACATTCTGAGATCCTGCAAAAAAAATCCTGCCCACAGCCAGCCAAAAAACAGTCATTACTGCCTTAGCCATGTCCAGACTGGACTATTGTAACACCTTATATCTAAATATCCAGGAGGGGCTCATGAAAAAAATTCAACTCCTGCAGAATAGCATACCAAATATGCTTCAATCTCGGTTGAGATTAAAAGGCTCCACTGGTTGCCCATCAAAAAGCGGGTTTTGTTTAAAGCTCTGTGTGTGGTTTACAAATCCCTTCAAGGAAATTGACCCCTTCACCTAAAATTATGTTTCCTCTGGTATACACCTAGAAGATCACTGCGCTCCTCAGAAGCAAAACTAGTCTCAGTACCCTTTGTGAAAAAAGCTAACTGGGGTGGCAGAAGTTTTGTGGTCGGTGCAGCCAAAGCATGGAATGACCTCCCTTTGTATCTAAGGTGTTTGCCAAATCTTTTGGACTTCAGGAAGGCCTTGAAAACATGTATTTTTACTGCCTAGTGACTTTTTACTTCTCCTCCCGTTCATGCCACTGTAGGACATCAATTATAGCGCCAGAACACCTTTGGGTAGCAGTTTGCGCTCTATAAATGTCAATAACATTAACATTAACAGCTGTCCTGTAGAAATGCTGACTTTACATTTGTGAATACACTTAGTAGGCTCTCCTTTTGATATTGTGTATCCTCTCATGAGGACTTGACCTCATACTTGTGTTCTTACTGTTCAATAAATCAATTAATCAATCAATCAATTAATCAGAGGAATTGCAAGCGCAGTACTCACCTGTGAGGGTCTCCAGGTGCTGGGGGGGTCCGCCGGTCTGTTTTAGCCAAAGAGCCACGTCTTGAGTGTCTTCCCGAAGGTGTTCAGGGAGGGGGCGCATTTGATGTCTGCCAGTAGCTTGTTCCAGGTCTTGGCTGCAATGTGAGAGAAGGATCTTCCTCCTGCCCTGGCTCTGTGGATGCGTGGGGTTTCGGCCAGCGCGAGGTTGGAAGATCAGAGGTTTCTTTTGGGCACGTGGAAGTTGATTCTGTCTTTGAGTTATTTGGGTCCGTTGTTGTGTAGGCATTTTTAGGTGTGGGTGAGGAGTTGAAGGTGACTCTTTTCTCCACGGGGAGCCAGTGGAGTCTTCGTAGGTGTTGGCTGATGTGTTCTTGCCAGGGGATGCCGAGGATGAGTCTGGCTGCGGTGTTCTGTATGGTCTGGAGTTTGCAGAGTAGGGACTTGTTGATGCCGGCGTAGAGTGTATTTCCATAATTTAGTCTCCTGGTGATGAGTGCATGTGTGACTGTCTTCCTTGACTCAGGGGGGATCCATTTGAAGGTCTTGTGAAGTATGCAGAGGGTGTTGAAGCAGGTGGATGTGACGGCTTTGACCTGTCGGTTCATGGTGAGTGAAGAGTCAAATATGATGCCCAGGTTCTTGGCGTGGTCTGAGGGGGTAGATGGGCTTACAAGGATGGTCCGCCACCAGGTGTTGTCCCATGCTGAAGGGGTGGTTCCAAGGACGAGGACTTCTGTCTTTTCGGCGTTGAGTTTCAGACAGCTGTTAGTCATCCAGTCCGCGACGTCTTGCATTCCTTTCTGGAAGTTGAGAGTGGCGGTGGTGGGGTTTCGGGTGAGGAAGAGGATGAGCTGGGTGTCATCGGCATGGGATACGATGTTGAGACCTTATTGTCAGACGATGGCTGTGAAGGAGGCCATGTAGATGTTGAAGAGGGTCGGGCTCAGTGATGACTGTTCACGTTATTTATACTTAGAGAGAACTCTTTTTCTAGTTGCCTGTCTCTTTGTGAGTTAACTGTTCTGTTTACTTGTGCAATGAAACTTTGGTCGCATCATTTGCTTTCTGTCGCTTTATCTCCCCTTGCCACCCCCTCCCACAACACTACTTTGGTTGCTTCATGTTCCTTAATCTTTCCAGGCCTCCCCCTCCACCCATTTATTTGGTTACTTTACAGATAATTTGTAATGCTGTGCCCTCGTTTAATATCACTTTGCTGTCTACCCCCACCCCTGCACAACACTGCTTGTTCGCCCCGAGATCGCTGCATTGAATTCTTTTTATTTAGATAATGTGCACCTAGCCATGGGATCGGGGACATTAAACACATGTTGTTGAGCCGACAGCAGACTCGAACATGGATCCCCAGCTCACTAGTCAGCAGCTCTCACCCCTGGGCCTTATCCTTTGCATAGCCATGTTGCAGGGTGCAGTACCATCTGTGGCCAAAAGAGTGTGAGGGTACAGTACTACCTGTAGTACTGCGCCTTGACAACCCTGCTTGTTTTTTTGCAGTTGTAGCGCAAACCTGACCAGAAGGTATTGGAGTGCTTTACGCGAGCACCATTTCTCCAGTTCCAAAGGAGCAGCTAGCCGCGCTAACAATGTCCAACTAGGACATCTGACTGCATTAGGTTTGTTCCTCGATTCTGTTGCTGAAAATGATGACTTCAACAAACGGCTCTTACCTTCTCTTTCCTCTCCTTTCCTTGATTTGTTCCCCTGTGAAATGGATCCAAAAAAGAAAGAAACACATTGGCCGTAAATGTAGTCTTTTTTGGGCATTTTCCTATTCCAAAGTGCAGCCTCAGGACAGAGGGAAACAAGCATTTGCAATTCAATTGGTTTCGCATTTGTGAAAGCTAGAGCTCTTGGTGTTAGAAATAACAATGTTTTTTACTTTTGTTTTTTATATGTAGTGGAATGATGATATCTGCATAGCGCTATTACCATTCATATGACTTTACAGCACTGGAGAACCAGAAAATGGGAAGTAGATTATGAGGGAGGACAGACAAGAGTAATATGCTGTGAAAAAAAATAACAATGGAATTATATGCTCTGGAAGCCACAAGATTTTAAACAGGACTATGTATTTCACAAACATGAAACATAATCCACAATCTACTGCATAATCTCAGATTACAACAACAAACACCTTGTAGATCAAACAAAAGCAAATGAAAAGCCTGACACGTGGTGCTGGGCACTGGCATGTTCTTTCCAAAGTTTAATCTGTCACCGTACAGTTGCTAATTGTACTAAACTGGTACTAATGAGGTAAATTATTTCTAGTCAGTAATTATTGTCACAGACAGTGGGCCCGATTCACAGAACTAACTTAAGACAAAATCCTAAACTTACTACCATTTTGGTATTCACAGAAGGCACTTACTCATTTTGGTATTCACAGAAGGCACTTACTCATTTCGGTATTCACAGAAGTTAGGAGTCCTAACTTTAGGACTCCTAAATGCCTTCTGTGAATACCGAAAGTCTTAAAATTAGGATTTTTCTCAGTTTGGGAGTAGTAAAGTTAGGAGTCCTAACTTTACTACTACTAAACTGAGAAAAATCCTAATTTTAAGACTTTCGGTATTCACAGAAGGCATTTAGGAGTCCTAAAGTTAGGAGTCCTAACTTTACTACTACTAAATTGAGAAAAATCCAAATTTTAATACTTTCAGTATTCACAGAAGGTATTTAGGAGTCCTAAAATAAGGAATCCTAAATTTGCTACTCCTAAACTGAGAAAAATCCTAATTTTAAGACTTTCGGTATTCACAGAAGGCATTTAGGAGTCCTAAAGTTAGGACTCCTAACTTCTGTGAATACCGAAATGAGCAAGTGCCTTCTGTGAATACCAAAATGAGTAAGTGCCTTCTGTGAATACCAAAATGGTAGTAAGTTTAGGATTTTGTCTTAAGTTAGTTCTGTGAATCGGGCCCAGTGTTTTTAGTGAAGTCCTCTCACACCCCGTGGGCTTTTTATGTGCAATAAAAAAACTTCAAAATAAACATAGATGCACAGATAGACTCACAGAAACGTGCAAGCACAGATACAAAGAAACACGCATACATAGACACAAACGCACACATAGACATGCATACATTTGGAAAAAGACAGCTGCAGCCACACACACAGATAGATGCAAACAAACAAGCATACACACACTCACGCAAGCACACACATCCAGACATGACCACATATAAACGCAGACACATGCGTACATAGACATGCACATAAGCAAGTATGCACATACATATATAACATTACCAAGAGGAGATACATTTACACACTCACACACGCATGCACATAGATATAAGCACACATACACGGGCACTGATACATACCTACGCATATCTGCACACTTAGACACACATGCATGCAGGCATAAACACGCACATATACATGCACACACTCTTGTGTCTCCTGTCTCACTCCTGTGAGGTGGCTGAAATGAAATATTTATTTTACATTTGTAGAATATGGAAGCATTTGAAGGACTTTGCCGGGGAAGTGGATAGAAGGAGATAAGAGGCAGATAGGGTGGCAGACATAGAAACAAGAGACAGATGGACAGATGGAGATAAGAGAGAGAAAGGGCGGAAGACAGAGACACAAAAGAGAGAGATGAGTGTGGGAGATGGGGAGGGAAACAGCGTTTACAACGCTGCCATTACATGGCAGTGCATTGTTAGTAAGCAATACCTTTACATCGCAAGCCATTAGATTGACTTGCTGAAGGGGCGCTCTAAACTAAGGAATAGTATGATTTACTTTTCCAACACCTTCCCTACTGTTGCACATGCTGGAGTTGGATTAGTGAATTATACTATTCCAAAGTCCAGCGAGCCCCAAGGATCATGTTCTAACAACCCGGTCGTTGTAACAACCACATTGTAATAGAATGCGATGTAATAGCATGCGTAGTAACATGCTATATTCAATGGGGAGAGCGATACGGAAAACAGATGGAAGAAATAGAGATCCAGATGAGAAGAAACAAGAGATGTTAAGGACAGAGAGCAAGGTGGAGCAACATAGGTGGGTGGGTACGGAGAGAGAGCAAGAGAGCATGGGGGAGAGAGATGAAGACCGAGGTGAGAGAAAAAGAGGGGAGAGATGAAGACACAACGGTGAGTGGGTAAGGTGAGAGAGAAAGAGAGGAGGGAGAGAGAGATGGGGCGACTTGGGTGAAGAAGTAAGACGAAGGAGCAAGAGAGACAGGGGGAGAGATAAGACAACAGCGTGGGTAAGATGAAAGATAAATAGAGAGGGGGTGAGATATTGTGTGACAAGGATGGGTGAGTAAACTAGGAGAGACAGAGAGAGGGTGAGAGTTGGATGAAAAGACAAGCGGATGGGTAAGGTGAGAGAGACAGAAAGAGGGGAGAGAGAGATATGAGGAAACAAGGGATTACGAAATGTGAGAGAGGAAGGAGAGAGAGGGGGAGATTGGGAGACATGGGTGGAGTGGTAAATTGGAAGAGAAAGAGGAAGGATGGTAGAGCGAGATTTGGAGAGAGAGAGAGACACTTAGAAAGAGACCGTAAGAAAGTGAATGAGAGACAGGGAAACAGGGTGTACTGAGAGATAAAGACAGGGATCAGCCAGAATAAAATGTTTGCACAGAGCATAGGAGATGGAGTGGGACAAGGTGTAACAAGTGAGAGTCAAAAGCGCAGAGCCACTGCACGTTTCTCCCAAATACTGCACAGAGGCAGGATCTGAATCTATGGCAGGGCTTTTATTTCCTTTAGGGTTGTAACAGGCACGTACAGCCAAAAAGCTTGCATATAGCTGTTGTTACAAATTTCAGGCAGAAGAAAAGAAAAATACAGCTTTGCCTGGGCCTTGAGTAAGTATATCCTTACACCGGCTTGGTGAATGCAATCTTCTTTGCAATTGCAGATTTCTTCTCAAAATATTTTGGGGGGGAGGGGTATCAGATTCAGTGCCAATTGGTTGAAACACAAAAATATAAAGAAAAAATTAGGTATTGGAAAAGTTTCATTTAGAGACAATCAAAAAACACTAAAACACACATATACATGCTTCCAGAACAGCAATGAAGCAAGTAGCTTGCTTGCTTGAAGCCTTCATTAATGAGCACATCTAAATTCTCACTACTCCAGAGGTGTCCCTAGGCAGGTCGAACAAGTGAAACACTCAGGTGGTACTGCATTTCAAGTAGCACATCACAGGCTATGTGATAAACCTATTTTGTGACAAAATGGGTGATTTTTAGAGTAAGAGCCTGTTAAACAGACCAACATTGACATCTTACATTTCGCTGGGAGTATGGAAACAATATATGGATGAAGCAAAAAAGGAGACGCACTGATAACATAAGGATGGTCACAGAGGGAGTTAAGCCAAGAGTTGCCAAAAGTTTCTCTAAGTTCTAGTCAGCTCCATACCTTAGAATTAGAGAGGTTGGAATCTCTTTTCTGGACTCGATAGTCTACCCCCCCAAGGGAAGAAAGAGAGCACTGGAGCTGGATTCTCTGTGAGGAGGATGGCAGCGTCAGGTCAGTGCATCTGGCTGGAACTCGATCTCCTTCCAAACTTGCCGTGGCGAACCGCGTAGTCTGGGTTGGATCGAATCCTCCGGGAACCGCAATTTGCCAGGGCAAGTGCGGGTATATTTATACCTTGAAGGTGTCTAGGAATGCCAGTATTTGACATAAAAGTCGGGCAGAGGAACGTCATGAATGAACCCCTAAGGAATAGATGTTCATGCATACTTAATGAGTTCTTGGAGAAATCAATATTCATACTGGGGGAAATTCCTAAAGGCTTAAGGGTCTGGTTTTCCAAGAATTCGTTGTGATGTGGATGGACGGATGTACGTGGCCATGCCTGTATTTGGTTTGTACGGACAATGTCTAAATAAGGGCCGGATTTCTATGTCTAAATAAGGGCAATGTGAATTGTACCTATATAAGGGCATAAATCGGGAAACCTATATACGGAATCTAAATCTGCACACAACAATAGCCACCACAGAACAATAGTAAACATTGAAGGGTTGGTAATTGGGGGACTGACCAAGTACAGTTGCCATGGTTTGCAACAAAGAAATTAAAACACTGAGCTAAGGAATGCAGTTTTTCATTGGCACGCAAGTGCAATGTTATGACCAAAAACTTCACGCAGACATGCAAATACAAAAGGCTGGTGGAAATATGGTGCCTCGGGTATTTGTTTTCATCTAATTGGCACAGAAAAATTATTTCGAATTTGTAAATTTTAACAGAGAAAATCCTAAAGTGCTAAGATGAAGTATGCATGGGGCTTCTTCCGTCACTGTTAGTTTAATTATTGTTTCCCCATTGATGGTGTTAATTGATAGTGGCAAGACATCCAGGGTGTCTCAGTCGAGACGTGTTAGTGCACGAACTGCGGCAGTGCGTTGGCTCCCAGACAGACCAGGGCAAGAAACACTAACTGCCTGAGAGGAAACTAGCAGATAGGGTGCAATAGAAAATCGAGCGCCGTGCTGAAACATAAAGCACACCGCGCCCATGCATATAGCTATGTGCTCCTGCATGACCTGGCAGTGGAAATCAACAATTACAAAGCAGATTGGTTGGTGGTGTCAATAGAAGTCCATGACAGGCGGAAAGCAATAATTAAAAATGAGTTCTCCCAAAGGTCAGAAAAAAATGCATGAGTAAGGAACCTGCACTTGCCCGGTGACCCTCAGCCTTAAACTGACGTTCATCAGAAGTGAGGAATCGGGCGAGTATACGAGTTAGGTTGCAGCCAAAAAGAGCGACACTGGACTGAAACTATGGCAAGCATGAGGCGGGGAAAAAGTGGTTTGTATTGAAGACATCAGGTCTTGCAGACAGCGCATGTGCGCTAATGCTCGACTTAAAAAAGGATACAAATAAATAAATAAAGCAAGACAGAGTGGTCGCCAAGTGGTCAGATTGGTTTTATTCAAAACCACACATATTAGAACCATTTTGCAGAGTTTGTCAGTGAAGCACTTCTTTTGTTTTCTCATTTTTCTTTGAACAACATTGTTTTTCCAGGGTGGGGTACTGTACCATTCCTGGAGGTACTGCAATACCTTGTTGATGCGTACAGTGAAAACTTTTAAGTTTGGTCCTTGGCTCGTCTTTCGGCCATTCACAATAAAACTAACTGTTCACCATTTTGTAGGGGCCCCCTTTCATATATGATGAACCCCACCCCCACCCCCCCTCCATCACCAAACTCATCTCACACTGCCCATCTCCATTCAGTGTTCACTTCTGCTCTGCCGCTGGCAGCTACCCTCCCAACCCCGTCTCTCTCTCTCTTTCTTCCTCTTACTCTTATTCCCTCTTATATCATCTTTCACTCCCCTCACTTGCTAAAAACCAGGACTTCAACAAACAACTCTTACCCTTTTTTTCCTCCCCTTTCCTTAATTATCTCCCTGTGAAAGGGATCCAAAAAAGAAAGAAACACTTTGGCTGCAAACGTTGGGCCTCATTTATGCGAAGTGACGCATCGCTGCGTGAAAGCAGCGATGCGTCACTTCTCAGTGCGCCCTCCTTGCGACACCAATGATGCGTCATATCTATAATATGACACATCATGTTGCAAGGAAGGACAGATACGTCAGTATAACTGACGTACCTGTCGGCGCAAAAAGTGGCACATTGCTGGAGTTGTGTCGGAAGCCTGACACAACTCCAGCAATGTTCCTTTCACATGGGGCAAGCCCCATGTGAAAGGGCCTGCGTCACCCTTACGCCTACCATGAGGCAGGCGTAAGGTTTTGACGCATTGGCGTCCTAAAAGTGGCGCAGCGAAATCTCATAGATTTCGCTGCGCCACTCCTACGACCCTTTCTTGCGGGAGTACGCCCACCCTGCATACATTATACCTGGCGCAGGTATAATGTAGCGCAGGGGTTTACGAAGTGACGCATCTACCTAGATGAGTCACTTCGTAAATATGGCACAACATGGTGCATGTTTTACGCCACTGGTGCGTCAAAAAAAGTGACGCACCTGTGGCGCAAAAGTGACGCAAGGGGCTCATAAATTAGCCCTCTAGTCTTTTTCTGACATGTGCTGGAACTTTTTTTGGCATTCCCATTGCTGTGCTCATTTTCTGTTGCACTGCCGTGTAAATTTAAAAGCCCACCAGACACGAGAAACAATCTTAATCTCGCGTGGTGGCCTGACCACCACTTTGGCGGTGTGGCAACGGTGGGCAGACCCAGCGTCACACAGCCAAACTTGTAATCAGGCCATCAATGATTTCTGAATAATAAGTGTAAAAGTCATACCTGCGTACATTTCACATGCTATAATTAATCTTGCATTCCCTATAAGTGTTTGCTATTTCCACAATGTTGCTGCGTTTTTTCCCCGGCCAGCATATTACTCTTGTCTCTTCTCCCTCATAACCTATTTCCTGGATCTCCAGCTCCACAAGGTCATATGAATGGCATAGCACTATGCAAATATCACCACTCCTCTGCATACAAAATAACAAAAGTAAAAAACATTGTCATTTTGAATGTCAAGAGCTCTAACTTTCACAAATGCGAAACTGATAGCATTGCAAATGCTAGTTTGCACGTGTACTCCACTACAAACCAAAACACATGGATAAAAGACATTGTCATTTACAACGCCAAAAGCTGGATCTATTGCATTGCAAATGTTTGTTTTTAACTTCTTTTCTAGGACTCTGGACTGAGTCAGGTCCTAAGATGGTTGCCACCATATCCTTGTTAATGTGGTGGCTGTTAAATGAATGTCGGCTCCATAGATCCTCTGCGGCGTTAAAATATTCTTTTATTTTAATTATTTTCAGCGCTAATTACTTAAAAACTACTCAACTGATCTATGCCATAAACAAAAAGAACGCTTTCTGGTCTCAGATATAGCTTTCTTCCAAATTTAGTGCAAATACATTCAGGGTTTTGGGCTATAGCTGTGCCTAAATAACCTACGGATAAATCAAAGGGAAAAACCCATTTTGGGACTCCTCCCTTTTTGTTGGCCCTCGCTTGACGGATCCACCCTGATACCCTGAATGTGTGTGTGTGTGCTGAACTACTTATGCAAAAAAGTGAAAATTATACAATATTGTATCGAATGTATACATCACACCAGAAACGAAATGACCCATGAGGAGAGGAGTTGGCCTAACGGCTAGGGCGCTCAACCTCGGACCTGGGGAACTGGGTGCGAGTCTCGGCAATGACGCTAAACATCCTGTGATTCTGGGCAAATCACTTAATCTCCCTGTGCCTAACAAAAACACGCATTTGCAATGCAATCGGTCTCGCATTTGCAAGAGTTAGAGCTATTGGTATTGTAAATGACAATGTCATTTATATATATGATTTGTTTTAGAGTGGAGTGGATATATGTGATATGTATTAGAATTGTTAGTTGTGGAATTTTGTGGGGTGGATTTGTGTGGTAAATAGTGTATTTTTGTAGTGGAATTATGTGACATGGTGAACAGATAGGGGTGAAAGCTGCGAGGAATATATAGGGAGTGTGAGGGAGGGATGATAGGGATAGTGGAATTGTGAGGTAATAGGGGGTAGTGTCAGTGTGATGAGAGGGTCAGTGGCACGTGTTACACAAATATGTATATGTGTTCTCCAGATTACTTTTGTGCATGGTGTGCAGTTAGTCTATGCAGAGCAGACTTAAAACCGTAATTAGAAAGAAAAATACTTTGAAACAGCACCCAGTCATATAAGCAGAGTGGACTTTTTATAAGTAGAAATTTGGTGTCACGATAATATAAATGAACAGATAATTTGAGACTTTATGCAAGAAAGAAATGGCAAGCGTATTTAAAAAATTAAAGGTACCTCAACCACGACAGGTCAGGAGGAATCGGTACAGAGTAGGTTGTGCAGTTGGGTGCGAGGGAGGGCAGGGGTGAATGAACTTGTGCATGGAGGGAAGAACAAGAAGAAAAATGTAGGACTTATATTCGAACAAATGTGTCTTATTGGTGTATCTATCAGAGAGCATCTCTTCCAATTGTGCAAGCAAACACACGCAGCCAAGGTAAACATTCACATCGGCCACCGGGCTCAGCTATAATCCCATAATCCAAATGCGAAAAACTTACTATGTTATATTAAAGTTAAAGGTCAGTATGAAGGCCAGCATTAGCCATCCTTTAAAGGTAGCCGACTTACTTACGAAAGGGACATGATATGCAGTAAATGCGCCAAAACAGTTACGATATGGAGACAGAAAACACCGTCTCAACCAAACGGCGAGGAATGTAACCCACGTAGTTCCTAAAAAACAGGAAAGCAAAAAACTAAATAAAGTGACATTTGCAGGAATCTAACAAACACCTACCACATTTGAATTTACACATGCGCTTTTTACTTGAGAACCCAAATTAGTGGTCACAAACCGTGAGAGTATCCTGCAAGTCCACCCTTCCAAACAGCATCTAAAAAACACAGGCCTATTTAAGGAACCAGTTAAGGGATTTGGTCGAGCTAATCAACCAATCGCAGCAAGTATGGTGTGGAGTTATGGGAATTGTAGTGCCTCCATACTTTATGAACATGACTGAAATCCTGGGACTAATCAACCAATCGCAGCAACCATGGAAAGGAATTCTAGGGTATGTAATTCCTCAATACTTTGTATACTTAATTCAGACCAAAAAAACAAATACATTGTGCGAAATACATGCACCTCCTCTGAAGTGGTAAACAATTTGCTTACGTACCGTTAATAAAAGCCCTAAAACCAAATTAAATTATATATAGCACGATTATTGTAGGCATCGTAAACTGCTTTTCAAGGCTAACGGGGAAAACTCGTAGCCCACGCAACGAGGTAGGAGCGCGTAACATACAGAAATCATTCGGAAGCATGTTATGCTCATATAGACAGAAGAAATCAAGTTACGGGCAAGCATACCCAACCGTGTCAGCTTAATAAAAAATGCAAAGAGGGCTTAGCCGCAGCCAGGGACACTAACCAGTTCTTCGGAAAGCAGCAAGAACCTGAGAGCGCTGGTACCAGGAAGAACAAGCAAAAGAGAAAGCAGCTCCACATGCGGGCCGGGGAGAAGACCTGCGAGGGCTGCCCGCGCATGCGCGGTACTTTTGCGTGTTCTGCAGCTTGTGCCCAGTGGCGGCGTGTGCGGACTTCAACACCGCCGGACTTTTAATTAGTGCTGCGCGGCTCGTGCGGCCCAGGGAGGGGGCCGCCAAACAGTACAGGAAGTCCGGCGGGAGCCCACCCCGCCTTCGTGAATGGTGCATGGTGTGGACAAAGCAGGATTTCAGGCGGGGCTCCTGTGAGCAAAACGGAGCCCCGCGTGTTGCTGCAGTGACCGGCAGGAAAAGCAGAGGAGCAGCGCAAAGTCCCAACAAGAGCCGGTAAGTGCTTGGAGCGCACGTGCGCATTTAAAAAAAAAAAAATGAAATAGCATGAGGCTGCCTAGGACGTGCGTGTTAACGAAAGTGAAACTGCATGCTGGCTTGCGAGGGAAGGGGGACAGGAGATGTGCACGCCGCGTGGCTGTAGGCGCGTACACCAACTCAAATCCGCCGAGACCATGCACGTGCCCATCTCCTGTCCCACTTCCGAGGCAAGTCAGCAACAATAGATCTCGCTGGCGACAGCGCTTCGCGCTGCGTTCGCCAGGCGAGACCTAAAAATGAATGTGTGTCCTCATGTAACGTAACTGGTGCAATGTAAAGTGCTCTGAAACCTGATTGGATTCGGGTCAAGTTTGCGCTATATAAAACTCTGCAAAAAAAAAAAAAAACGAGTGTTTAAGAACAAGTTTGCAGCTGAATTGTGTTGTGACCAAAGCAACATGCCACTCACCCAGCTAGTCATCTCCAAGCCAGTATCCTCCTGAGGAAAATCTATGAATATTCATGACTAACTACATTAGCAAAAGCTTTCACATTTCTGCATCAGTGATTAAATGTATATATCACACATCACTGACTCACATTTAAGCCTCACTCACCAGATCAAGCCATGTCCGCACTACCTCTAAAGTGGAGTAAAGTTAGACGGCCACAGGTCAGGCCACCCAATCTCTGCCCCTACCTGAAGAACATATTAACTTGGTGGGAAATGATAAGTGAGGTATTAAGAGAAACTGCAATGCAGTCTGTAATTAATTAATCTTATGACTTGCGAAATGTTAAATTACAAAGGACAGAGGGCTGGAGGCGAGCCAAGCTTGTAGGTCTAAGTGGAAGAAGAGGAAAGGTAAAGAGGCAGAGGTGAGCCACTGTGCCAGTGTTAATGCTCACAGCCACGGGCATACAGCAGTCTGCAGGTAATGACGTTGTGCTACAGACATTTAGTGCATTTAACACATTGTTTTGGTCTACGTCTGATTTCTAAACTATCCTTTTACACATATGGTATGTGGTGATACCTCTCCCACCCAAAGTGGGGCAAATATCCTTAAAAGATGGTGGCCCCTTTCACAGTGGGGTTTTTGCTCTTATTTTGGCCACCAGTAAGGTACAAAAAATCACAAAAGTGGCAAGGTTGGCTGACTTGAGAAAAAGGTGATTTTAGGAGAGGCCCAACACCTCAATGAATACAATTCAATAATTAGCAGAAATCAAAGAGATCTGGGAACCCCCAAAGAGTTTGTTCCGGCAGCATGATTTCCTACAGGCATGTTCTGCCACTGTGTTTGATGTTCAGTATATGTGGAAACATTCAAAATAGAAAAGCAAAACGTTCAATCTTATGACAATGCACTTGTGTGTGTATATATATATATATATATATTTTGGTGGCTTGGCTCATACTTTGGCTTTAAGAGCCTAGCCGGACTCGTGTCTGGACTCTCCCCAAGGATATTTAGGGATATATTTACAAGGGGATAGCACCATCAGAACGTCACTTTTAGCATTGCTCTGGTGGGCTACGCTCTTCTCCATATTTACAAAGCGGTGTTAAGTCACTTTTTGTGGCTTGACGCTGCTTTGTACATACATCCCCTTTACACACATTACTTAGCGTTCAAGGGTGTGCAATGGGAGGCAGTGCCAAAAACGAATGCCAGGCAAGAGCAGGCACTAGAAGGGTGAAACGAGGAAAAATACTTTTATTTCTCCTCATTTTTGCTTTTTCTAGGTGTGCTGCACTCTGCAGCACACATAGAAAGAGCCACACGTCATTAATGATCGTTTATGTGCAGGAAGGTGTCATGTAATTTGAGTTCTGATATGTCCTTTCGTAAGTCCTTTTCAAAAGTGCCGGGCCCTACTGTGGCATGAGGTGTGGGCCCAGGTGGGATTGATGGGCCACTGGTCGAGGTACTGGGTATGGCTAGCTGACAGGTACCTGTACCAAATTATCCATGTCGGGCAGAGCTCCGCTTGGTGACGGTTGGTTATCCCAGCAGAAAGGTTGACCACTTGCTGTCAGTGGTGGTACCGCTCCCTGCGCTTGTTGTGTTGCCTCAGCTCCTCTGGGGTTATGTTGTCTGTTGAAGCAATGAGGATAAATGTGAGTCAATGGGTGACTAAGAACAGGTATCAACATCATGAAATATACTTTACACAACATCTAAGTTAGTAGTCCCTACAGCCTAAATTCATCATGCAGCTTAGAGTGACCGTACACATACCTATTACCTCTCATATCAGATGTCCTCAGACCTAATTGCAAAGGTAGGCCAATGTAATTGCAACACCATTGGCACATCTAGGTATGACCATGTCAGTACTGAGTATGCTTGTGAACAATGCCCTTCGGTACCTATGGAATGGTACACATTTCACCTTCAATGAATATTAGTGGGCCTTCTATATCCTGCAATGGCCTTTATGCCATAGGCATTTGACACAGTAATATGTGCAATGTCTTGAAAGTACACGTATTGTCTCACAGCATAGTATAACTGATATGGCAAGGACCCATATCAGGAAACATTGCTACCTATACAGAAAGCTTTGCAGGTATGACATGTAACAATGGACGCAAGATAAGTACCTCACATCACACAGAGGCATAAGAAACCTCTCATATTTGACCTGTAGTAAGTCCATGGTGGAACATACCACAGCTCATTATATGCTCCTAATATCATAGCATGTGCAACTGACATGCATTCTGTATTCTTCACACCCACACCCATGTTCAGATGCGTATCCACTACCACATATATTTGCATAGTCTGCCACTAGGATCATGGCTCCCCTGTCAATCCACTATCATGTGGCCCATTCCAGATTGGCAAAGTGTTCTCCTTGACGTTAGTCAGAGGCTGATAGACATGCTACACGTAACCTGAACTTTTCATGAACTATTTATCTCCTTCCAAAAGTTCTATTGTGATAGGGATGCACAATCAATCTGGCAATTCCCACAGCATTTGACATCACACTGAATCCTTGCACTACGCAATTAGCATTGATATAGGCACTCACGGGTGAAGTTGGGGTCCTTGAAGCTCACCACCTCAGGTTCTGTGTATGATGGGGGTCCATCTACAAGACATAACATGTAAATCACATCAGTAAACTTACTGAACATTTTTGACCTAAAACAAAAGTATATTGTTGAAGGAGTGTCTTAAACGTAACACTTGCATGAATTTGAATAGGCTAATTTCTAATCCAAGAGGATTAGTCCAGTATGTAGGGACAAATGATGTTCCTTTATTGAGTACGCTCTTCTCCGCTTGTGACAGATGGTATGAAGAGATGTTGATTACCAAATCATCTTGGTTGTTAGAATTGTGTTCAAAGTTGGTTATTTCTGACTTCTGGTTACTCTTTTGTCCGTGGCTAGACTGTCTTTGGATGTTTGTGCCACGCTTACCCCTCCTGGTGTGTCGCTAAATGAACATAAGTCAAATATACGTACACACAATCTGAAATCTAGCGTTGCCACTCATTTCCAAGATTATTGCCACAATGTTAGTCAATTACGTTTTTTGGTATTTGAAATCGTCACCCCTAGAGAAGGACATGACACCAACAAACTACTCCTACGCAGAGAACTGTATTGGATAAAAGTTCTGGACTCTCTACAACCGAATGGTCTTAATGATCGTTTAGAATATAGTTGTTTTCTGTAATTGATTTGTCATCACAATATGTAATTTTCATTAGTTATGTTACATTATGTTCACTTATTCCTTTTTCACCATTCCAAGATGGCCACACTTTGTAAACATCTTCACTCACGTTAGTCCACTTTTCATTTCCACTAATTCACCATCCAATCGGCTTTAAACACATCTCTGAACACGCTGGTATCCATCCTTGATCATTCCTGAACCGTTGTACAACGCTGTCACTTGGACTGGGAGAGGTACAGAACTTTAATTTCTTTTTTTCACGAAGTCTTCAATTCACCTCAGAATACGCTATGCGTGTACACTGCCTGCTATCACACCGCTACACGAGCTGGGAGAGGTCCATAATGTCTTGCACTAACTCGTCTTTTCCTCTTTCTACCTGATGTCACGAGCACATTCACGTAATGTTCCTTCTTACCATTACGATTGATTATACGAGTCGTTTAACGTTCCATTTTCTTTTTAGTACTTGTCGTATTGAATACACAAATATTTTCAATTGTGCATTTTTTGGAAAACATACTCACCTGATACACCTACACATGTATTTTAACGTTTTTTTCGCATGTTCACAACTCCTATTGATAAGTAACTAGCTAACTGCATTAGCATTAATATGACACCAATTTTGTCAGCTCGCCCGACTATGCTTGTTTTTTGACTTTTGTTTCTTTTTGTTGTAGATTTGATACCCCTGACGAAGGGCAAAACCAGCCCAAAATGCATTGGGTCATGAATTAATAATTCACATGAGACAGCGTTTCATTTTTGGATAATTCATCTATTGTTTCTGCAATACTAACTCGTAAAGTTACAATAAAACTCAGTGAAGTTTTCGAAGATTATATGGAGTCTAAATCTTGGTTTTTAAGAAAAATACCTCATTTAATTTCATTGGTTAATTGATCAAACCTTAGTGGTCTTTTCAGCAGTGCGCCAAGGGGACATTCCCCAAGGAGGGGAGTGCATGTTCATTAATTTATCTCTCACGCCCCAAGGAACAGAGGGCAATACCTGCAGCTGCACGCAAAATTTTATTTATTAAAAGAAGATATACACAAACAAGGAGTGCAAATATTCCATATCTATAGTTTGAGTAGTGTCTCATTCAGGTTAGCATATCCTTGGATACAGTACCATGTGAGTGGGCTCTGATCTGACCAGCCGTGGTCCATGCAGGTAACAGCGGTGGGGCCGGGAATAGGGGGATTTCGCGGGACGATGCGGGGGGAAAATAAATTATTTATTTAATTTTCCCTCTGCATCATCCCTCGAAATCCCCCTTACCCAGCCCCACTGCCCCACTGCTGCTACCTGCACGGACCACAGCTTTATCTGACATACATTGGGGGTCTCATACTAGAGGCATGTACTATGTGAGTTTCAGATGTAAGAACAGCTTCAGTAGCTCTGGCCTCAAAAACCCTCCATGAGACCAAGCAAAGTTAGCATGTGGAATTTGCTATGCAGTCAGAGGTATGTAGTCTGTCAAGCTAGTGCAAAGCACAGCGTAGCCATAGTGGGCATCAAGGAACTACACCTAGTACATAGGAAATTTTGTTCAAGACCATTGTTATCAGTATTTCCACATTCAGAGGTCAGCTAAGCAGTGTAAGGCATGGCAGGCCTCATTAATGCTTGACAACTCAGAGGAGGTATGCCAAGGAGGACCATTAACACATCAATATGGGGCTTCTTTACAAGGCACCTGTGCAGCTGGTGCATCACTTGTTAGAAGTGACATGCCAGCAGTGCCTGGGTCGTGTAAATAAACCACTTTATGTGCAACGTATGTTCTGCAATGGCCCATCAAACATGTACCTGGCAAAAGCCTGTTGTTAAAGAAGCACCTCTGGAGCACAGCTGCACTACCTGGTCTGTCATCATATTATTAGTCCGGATGGGCTATGTGCATCAGCTCAATGTTTCCATGGAACTAATTTCTATCACCTACAGGGCCACAAATACTTGTGTCACATATAGCACTAGTGCACAGATTGTGCCAGCATTATAGCCACCATTACAAAAAATGGGGTTACCCCAAAAGTCAGGGACCTGGGAATCAGATCAATACAAAAAACAATGGTCCTAACTCAATTGTTACCACAACAGCAGTATGTCATCCCGTTAAATCTTTACCAAATTAAGAGCTGAATTGCATTTAGAATAGCTCAAGAAATTCAATTTGACATTCCAACATGAAGCGATGCAACATCCATATTTGATTCATCAATATTTATTTGCAAAAGATTTTTCTTTTATAGATTATATAATGTTCGGCGCATGGTTGCTCCAGAGGCAACGTGCATGAAATAAAGGTGCTGAGAAGTGAATGTGTAGAGACAGAAAATTTAAAGAACAATAGAACAGATATTAAAATCATTGACAAGATACACGGTTATAATTCACCGTACAAGGTGTCCTGGTCACGTATCAACAATCAGTTTCAATTTTCATGTACAGAATTTAATTCATATTGTAGCACGTTTGGGAAATGGCGTGTACCAGGCTTAGCAACAATTGTACGGCTCCGGTGAGTCTTTCCACCCTGACAGTCACCGACGCACCGTCACGACGTGAACGGTTGCCCGGTGGATCTTATATACTTAGAGCGAACGCGCTCCCGCCTCTCTCGGTTGGGACGCCACAGGAAGCACGAGCCCATACAGACTCAGGTAAGAGTTCAGCGAGGACCCTCCTTAGGGATTCAGTATGAACCGCTGGCAATCACGCACTCATACTCCTTACTCTGTTCCCCTACAGCTCGGCCAGCGTCTGGAAACGAGATGCCCAATTGAATTCCGTTTTCCTCCTTTAAATAGAAGGCCAGATACACTGCAGAAAGGACTGATTCCACATTGCAGGTACTGTTGTTACTTATTAGGTTCATGCCCCCGTCATCGTGGTAGAGCGAGTAAATCGCCGATCTGGTCCTTATACTGTTTTACTTCTGCTTACTTTCAGTTTGACTGCCTGTGAAACATACCAGACAGGACTACTTACATGGTAATTGAATTACCGGTACTAGTGATCTATGGTAGAGTAACTCCTGGACTCACATTAGGTAAGCCTACACCCGCTCTGGCTGGTGTTTAATTGCACTATTCATGCAACATCCTTATCATCCATTTCCCCTTTTTCTAGACATTAAAGTCAAGTTGAGGACCACGTCAGGTTGCCCCTTACTCCCCCCTGTTGTCCTGAAGAAGACCCGCATGGTCAAGGCCTCAAAATACCTCTGTACCCCAAGACGGGTCGAAACGTCGACACCTCCTTGTTGCTAAGCCTGGTACACGCCATTTCCCAAACGTGCTACAATATGAATTAAATTCTGTACATGAAAATTGAAACTGATTGTTGATACGTGACCAGGACACCTTGTACGGTGAATTATAACCGTGTATCTTGTCAATGATTTTAATATCTGTTCTATTGTTCTTTAAATTTTCTGTCTCTACACATTCACTTCTCAGCACCTTTATTTCATGCACGTTCCCTCTGGAGCAACCATGCGCCGAACATTATATAATCTATAAAAGAAAAATCTTTTGCAAATAAATATTGATGAATCAAATATGGATGTTGCATCGCTTCATGTTGGAATGTCAAATTGAATTTCTTGAGCTATTCTAAATGCAATTCAGCTCTTAATTTGGTAAAGATTTAACGGGATGACATACTGCTGTTGTGGTAACAATTGAGTTAGGACCATTGTTTTTTGTATTGAGCATTATAGCCACAGCATTTTCTATTTTTGCATGAGGGCAAGACTGACTGTACTCAGGCATGATCCCACAAAACTAACAACATCTAAACATAACAGAACACCCCAATAACCCACTACTACCCCTGTGCCAAATACAACTAAAAAGACAAACACCTGACAGCACACAGGACAATAAAGAACAATATACAGCAAATCCAAAAAGGACTTGAGACACAACAGGGACAGAAGACATGACACACCAGTCCAACAACACCAACACCACTCTCCAGCACAACCAAAACACCACCACTCCCAAGCTCAAAACTGTGAATCAGTGTGGAAGTGAAAGCAACTTCACAGTTCCTGGTTTGTGGCATGTTTTCAGCTGGTGGTTCATTTTTTTTTTTTTTTACGCTATCACTCAATGCGTTGATTTTGCAAAAGCATATCAAGGGACAATCCGGCTTTGATCACGCGTCAGCTGGGAAGCTTCATTTTTGCGTTACGAGGAGCTGAAAAATATCACGCTTAATAGTGTTGCGTCATTTTTTATGATGCAATAACTCAAAGGTGTTTTTTTGGGTGTATTGTGGTATGCAATGCATGTAATATTGTACAGGGATTGCAGTGTTGGGATGTGACTAGTGGAGATGACCTGTTTACAGACTTTGCATTAGTTTATCATGTATGTTTTTCAGTTAAAGCATGTGTGGGTTCATCCTGTTCAGGGATCATACTATGCCAAGTATAGCAGGATTGTATGTATACAGTTTTGAGAGCAAATACATACTACATAACAGGAATATATACAAACAAAACATACAACTTTGGATACGCTGCATAGATGACATCCCAGTGATATGGAACAGGGACAACACATATGTGCACAACGTTTTGTCCTGGATCAATACATGTGACCCCAACCTAAAATTCATGCACACAGACAGCAAAAGAATCCATCACCTTCCTAGATGTCACGGTATATGTGGAGAGTGGAATGCTAGAAACAAGACCTTAACATAAAGGAAATAATAAAAACCCATTGTTAAAATTTGACAGCGTTCACCCTAGAGCCCCCTGAGAAAACCTATCCATATGGTCAATTCTTCAGACTAAGAAGAACTTGCTCAAGAAAAAGCTGATTTCATCAGACAAGCAAATGAGCTAAAAGAAAAATTGCAGGATCACAACTACCAGGAAAGAATTATCCAAAAAACCTACAAAAGAGCAAACAATTAAAACAGAGAATGCCTCCTGAAACCATATGTTGGAAGGTGGAATATGACTATATGGTTGCCCCCACTTTTTGCCTGGTGTTTTTCTGGTTTATGACTTAGTTGGACTGGGATCCTGCTATTCAGGGCCCCAGTCTATCTGCTTTCTCTCTAAAATGGTTTCCATGTACATTAGGTACATATCTAATTGGATTCTGGAGTGCCTTATAAGCCCCTAGTATATGGTATACTATGTACCTACGGCATAGATACCTCAGAGGCCGACCAGGGGCTGAAGCATGTATTATGCCACCCCTGGAAAGCACTCCAAAATGGCACCACCGGTCTGCTACTGCAGCCTGGGTAAGGGTGTGCTTGCACCCCTTACTCTGGTATAGGCTACCTATATCACTACCATTGCACGCACATATAAAACCTATAAGTCACTCCTATGGCAGGCCTTAACAATCCTGAAGGCAGAGTGCTTGGTTTTTATGTGAGAGGGTGCCCCTGCATGAGCTGAGCCCCTCTGCAGCATTCAGAGTACCTCCTCTGATGCTGTTTGTGGTGCAGCCTGACCATATACTCTTAAGTGCATTATAACCTCGCGGTAAATGCTAACTTTGGGATGGCTGCACGGAAACAAGTCATGTTTGGTGTCAAACGCTTTGGAATACTACCCCCCCCCCCCGCCAGTTCTGGTGGCGGGGGTAGCATTCCACCCTTCTAGAGGGAGAGACATGTTCACACTGGTCTAACCCCGTAGGACTTTCTGGAGCCCTGGCATAACAAAATGGATGCCTCTGCCACAAACACGGGTCTGGCCTCCTGCTGCTGACAGAAACTCCGGCAGGTTTCCTGTCCGAGGAAGGTGTAACCACCTCCCCAGACAGTCAGATGTGTATTGGGGCTGAGCGGGAGCACTCTCTGGTGCTTTGAAGTCCTGCACTGGGGGCACACTTGATGTCCCTGTGCATAGTCCAGTTCAAACCGGTTGCAGGGGCTACCTGCCCCTGCTCTGGTGCGAAACTGGACAAAGGAAATGGGTGTAACCACCCCTCTTTCCAAACCCTCCCATAGGTGAGTCCCTAGAGTGTGTCCAACCCCCAAACTTAGAATATGTATGGGAACCCAGTCCTTGCGACTTTAGATTACCCTGGACGAAACTCTGCAACATATATCCTGGACCTTCAATGTTCTTCTTTAACTAGTAGACTGAAGAAATCTCCCTTGGGGTCAAGGAGTGACTCCCCTGCTTGGCAGGCCCCAAAGAAGCACCTGACCGGTCTGCATCGCTGAAGCTCCTGCCGGACGCCGAAGTCTTTGCATCACCAGAGGTGCATTCTCAGACTTCCCCGAGGCTACCTTGAGTCCACAGCAAAGCTGAAATCCCGTGGCTATCGTGGGTAACGTGGAACCGTGACCCCTGGACATCGTGACCTTTTGCAGCAACACTATCTTGCTGGTCTTCCTCAAAGTTGTGCTTTGGGCTCCGAGTAGCTTCAGCCTTGAGCACCTCCTGCACCGAAGATTGCTGGTCTCCACTCCACGAGTGACCCGTGGGCCAGTTTCAAGTGCAACCGCTCAAGGCTCCTTCGCGATCGCTAGCCCGTTGGCTAGTAGATCCCCACGAAGGCAACTCCTCTTCTACTTGGGCTTTCCTGGTTGCTCCAGACGTGCCCTGACTTACCCTTGCTGGGTGAGTCCTTCAGATCTTGCTGGTCTGCACCGCAGTCCTTTCTCTGCCTTCCAGTGACTTGCTGTTGCCAAGGCTTGTTGGGTCTATTCTGGTCGTCGACACCGCAGAACTCAACAGACTTTGTGGGACAGCTCCAATCCAGCTCGTGGACTTTGTCGACACCTTCTGGACCTCGTGGCTGAAGAGTCAAGACATCCATCATCTTCACCTGAAGCACCCGACATCTGTGGGCATTGGTCCATCCTGTCCTCGGTCACTGGCTAGTGACCCAGACTCTGTCCCCTCTGCTTCCAGGTTCCTCCCATCCTAGATCCAGGCTTGGATCTCTTCGGACACTTCTCCTCTTCACAGCAGCAGCAGTTCTTTGCCAGCTTCCATTGCAATCAATGACGCGACCTGACACCCAAAGACACCTATGTACCCGGCTTCCCTGGGTGAGGTAATTTGAGTACTCCAGTGCTTCCGTGGGTGCTAGCCCTAGAGCTTCTTAAGTCCAGAAGGGTTTGGTCCTGACTCGATTCTAAGTGTCCCTAATCTTTAAATTTTCAATAGAGACATTGCCCATAGAAGCTACTGCACACGGCCCCCGTGGGTCCACTGCGTCCCTACGTTGGGTGGTTCCTTGGGGTCCCAGTGATTCTACAGGCTCTAGGCCTTGTGTCTAGTTCAGCCGTGGTTCTTATACCACTTTATTGGTATATGGTTTGCTACGCCTCTAGGGCCCAAACGTGTATTTGTGCTATTACTGTTGATTGCTAACTTGTAAATTAAGTACTTCGAACTCCAGTCTCATAAAGAGACTAGAGGGGTGTGTTTTATCTTAAATACATATATTTTAAATATATACCTGGTGTGGTTGTGCTTTCATTTGATCAGTCAAGAGATTATAGACTGGTAAAACAAGCTGCTTTACATTCCTTCAAGACTTAGCATGAAAGGCTGATCTCCATAGCTACCACTAGGATAGCTTTCAATAAAGGTTGTCTTTAACCTATCACCATAAGGGGTTGTTTGGACTGATACAAGGTGCCCACTAGAACTAGTGGACAGCATATTACAGGCCACCTTCTCACACATATAATTCGAGAGCTACGGAAGAGATCTTAAGATCTAGCTTGGACAAAACTGCATCATTATGTCAAATCCCTTAACTGAAGACTATTTTGGACCTTGGTTGGCTGGGGCACCAAATCCACTTAACCAACAATGGATTGCTTAATACCTCGTGAGGACTGAAAAAAGCATGTGGGAAACCTATATGACTGTTCTAGCTCCAGTCTCTCTGAGCCACCAAGCTATCATAACATGGACCTCTGGATCACCAAGGAGTAAATAAACGTTTTAACAAGGAAATCTTGCCCTTCAAGAGCTGCAGGTATGAACGGGGTGTCCATTGATGTGATTAAAGCTGACCTTCAGCTCTGGAGCAAGTTACTGTATGTTTTGTTCATGAAGTTTTGGAATCGGGAAACTTCTCTCCCTCCTGGGGGTTTATCATACACCCACAGCACAAAAAGAGGTTCAAAGCAGTGCCCAAAGCAAACACAAGGAGATGATGGACGGAGCGCTGAAAGTTTTCAGACACACACCCCCAGTCACAGATCTGGGTTTAATCCATCATCATTCTTTAGCTCACTCCGCCACCCCTGTTCAGACATGGCCATATGCAAATCAGTCTGACCCTGTGCCTCATGGGAACAGTCCAGTCCGAACTGCCAAGCCATGTCTTCCCTGGACCGGAAACAAGCTTCCTAGGACCGGTTTCTGGCATTTCAGCCGTCTTCAGCCAGGCTTGCTTGAATCCAGTGGCAAAGTGAGCAAGGGACTCACGTCTGGGCATACCCTGCCAACTTAGGGTGAACAAAGCAAACACAAGCAGTGTCCAAGCAACTATTGTTTTAGTGATTTGTTGGATTGAAGGAAAACTTTTTGCAAGGTTTTTATGTTACAGCTTATCACGATGGGTGTCCGATTTTAACTTAATTCCATGGAGCAATCCGGATTCAGGTACGGCTGGTCAGCTGTTGACAATATTGTTGTGTTAAAACTACTGGCCGACTAAAAACCCTAAAAAGAAAGCTCAATATCTATGCTTGTTGTACTGATTAATACTGTTCAATAAAGTTAATCGACAAAAACTCTGGAAGAAATTGCATAGATATGGGATCCGCCAAGTTAACTACAGCCAGTGGATTGAAACAAGGATGCATTTTACCGCCACTACTCTTTTCACTGTACATAGCAGATTTATCAAATCTCTTATCCGTTCCAGAAGGATTGGCCCCCGAATTAGGAGGAAACCCAATTCGTTATTTAGGATATGCCGATAACATTATTTTATTTTCACTGACCCCAAAGATACAGAATTTACAAAAATTTACTGTCAAAAATGGCTTAAAAGTTAACCTTAGTAAAACAAAGATCATGATCTTTGTGAACGCTCAGAAACATGTTAAATTAACAATCCAGGGCATCACCTTGGAAGTAATACCAACATACCATTACTTACGCGTAACAGTTGACAACAGACAAAGTTAAAAATTAAACTAATTCACTATTTTATATTATGAAACCTCTGTTGGTTCACTATAGATGTATATGTGTGAAACCAAAGGTCCACATGGAAAAGTGACTCATGTATGTGTAGTGCTGGGAGATCTCTGAAAGCAATGTGAATGTTTAAGTCTTTTTTGTTTAAAGTGCATTATACACAGTATAATACAGGCTACCACTAAATGTATTTATACATTTAGGTTAAAGATAAAAAGTGCTTCTAAAGTATAGATTTCAGTAATGCTCAGATTATACATAGTACAGATAATTTTTAATAACTGTCCATTTAAAAGCATGCTCTCCATAGCTTAGGTAGGAACACCATTTCAATATCTCTCAAAAGAAAAATATTTTGTCATCAGGAAGCTTCAAGTGACTCCATCCATAAACACCTCGCAAGCAGCCTTTACATTTGCTGATTAACCAATTGCAAACTTTAGCATTTCTTTGGGGAAGCAGACAGCGTGACAGGAATGGTTGTTTCTGTCTGCCCCTCCCTCCGGAATGCAGCACAGGAGACTTCCTCCTTTCCACTTCAGCTGGGGAATCTCAGTTGTGGAAATTACCTTTTCTCCTACAGTTGAGATTCTAAACTTATGGACAAATGCCATCCGTTAAGTCACCAATCACAGAAAATGGCCAAGTAGGCTAAAATAACAGAAAGTCTGTGTAAATTGCGGACAGGTGGTCACCCTCTTGAGTGTGTTCCTGCACTCAGAAGGTGTGATCTAACAGCTAGCCATGGATTGTTGGAGGGGGGGCTGAAATGCAGATGGTTGGTCCCTGTCTGCAGTGGCACAGTGAGTGAGACATGATGGACTGGGATACACCCAGACTACTTAGCTGAGATGAATTCAACCACTTCAGTTCGTGTCTTGTCAGTGTTTTATTGAAGTCAGAAGCTCTCAAGGGCCAGACACATTTCATGTCTTAAAACAAAGTTCTAATGTTCACACAAGGGCTGCATTCGTACTCCTTCTGTGCTGTTGCCATGAGAGATCTAATCAAAAGGCCTCAGGGCTATGTGCAGTGCAAAGGCCAAGACACGCAGGAGGCAGCATTTAGGGGGGTTTATTTGTGTCAGATGGGTTTGCCTCCAATCTAATGGTTGCTCAACCCGCCCAGTGTCAACGATTCATCCGAGCACACCTGCAATGTGCACATAGAAGGACTCACCTAAAATTTCACAAGATCTGTTGAGACATCTCTTACCCTTTACTTATGGCTATGACCTCTACCGCATAAACCACATACCACCCAGGGGAATGGGAATCTTGTCCTCCCCACCTTCTGTTATTCATTCGCCCGGGTCGGCCCTCAAACCCTGCTGGTCTGTGGGCGTTAAAGGATTTCCAGCAGGTCTAACGCCACCAAGGCTTCACAGGTGTTCTAGGATATCCTGGTGGTTGTACTGACAGACGTGGACAAAACGTACCCCATGGCATGTATCATATTTCTTACGCTACCCTGCCTTCTTAGTCCCAAACCCACAAATTGCATTGAGTAAGTGTGAAGAACACCACATACATGTTTTAGTCATTCATGTATACAGTGCCCTACAAAAAACTTTAACCAATAAATAGCACTATCATGGGGAAATGAACGATTCCAAAGAGATTATTACCAACAAATGCCTCTCCTCTAACCCTCATTTCCAGTAAAATGGCAACCATTCAACAGAGCAGATGTGCTCCAGCCACTTTGGTGATGGGTCATTTTGGGACAGGATGACAAAAAGGTTTCCAAAACTTCTGTGCCAGCAATCAGTAGACCAAAAATACCTTTGGTCTCATTCTCTGATCCAGAAACCCTGGGCATTTATTAGTAACTGATGTATGTCTTTTCTTTTTTAAATTAGTCAATGGGATGACTCAAAGAGAGTGCATACCAGAAGCTGGACACTGTCACGAGACAGCGCGATGAGTTACCGATACTGCTGACTCTGCTCCACTCCCACCAGCCTCCATAGACTTTTGTCTTTTGTTAACCGATGCTGTGGAATCGTGTTACACCTTTGTACGAGAGTAGGATCTGCTTCACATGAGTACCCCCAATTTATTTGCTGGTGTTTCACTGTTTTTCGACCTTAGTCTGGCTGTGGCCCTGCTTATCAGGACCCCAGCCTAGCTGCTTCCTCTCTAAAATGGTTTCCATGTACATTAGGTGCATTTCTAATTGGATGCTGGAGTGCCTTATTAGCCGCTAGTATATGGTATACTATGTACCTAGGGCATAGGTACCTCAGAGGTCTACCAGGGGCTAAAGCATGTATTATGCCACCCCTGGGAAGCACTCCAAAATGACACCACAGGTCTGCTACTGCAGCCTGGGTAAGGTGGCACATGTACCCCTTACTGTGGTATAGGCTACCAACATCACTACCATTGCACACACATATAAAACCTATAAGTCACTCCTATGGCAGGCCTTGACAATCCTGAAGGCAGAGTGCTTGGTTTTTATGTGAGAGGGTGCCCCTGCATGAGCAGTGCCCCTCTGCAGCGTTCGGAGTACCTCCACTGATGCTGTTTGTGGTGCAGCCTTCCTATATACTCTTAAGTGCATTATAACCTCGTGGTAAATGCTAACTTTGGACTGGCTGCTCGGAAACATGTCATGTTTGGTGTCAAACGCTTTGGAATACTACCCCCCCCCCCCACCCCCCGCCAGTTCTGGTGGCGGGGGTAGCATTCTAGAGGGAGAGACATGTTCACACTGGTCTACCTGGTAAAGACTTTCTACTGCCCGGGCATCACAAAATGGATGCCACTGCCACAGACATGGGTCTGGCCTCCTGCTGCTGACCGAAACTCCAGCAGGGGAGGCCTGGACAACAGGTTTCCTGTCCCAGGGAGGTGTAACCACCTCCCCTGACAGGCAGATGTGTATTGGGGCTGGGCGGGAGCAGTCTCTGGTGCTTTGAAGTCCTGCACCAGGGGCCACACTTGGTGTCCCTGTGCATAGTCCAGTTCAAACCGGTTGCAGGGGCTACCTGCCCCTGATCTGGCGTGAAACTGAACAAATAAAATGGGTGTAACCACCCCTCTTTCCAAACCCTCCCATAGGTGGGTCCCTAGAGTATGTCCAACCCCCAAACTTTGTATAAGTATGGGAACCCAGTACTTGAGACTTTAGATTACCCTGAACGAAACTCTGCAACATATATCCTGGACGTTCGACTTTCTATTTCCGCTAGAAGATTGAAGAAATCTCCTTTGGCGTCAAGGAGTGACTCCCCTGCTTGGCAGGCACCAAAGAAGCAACTGTCCGGTCTGCAACTCTGAAGCTCACGCCGGACGCCAAAGTCTTTGCATCACCAGAGGTAGATTTCCAGACTTCCCCGAGGCTACCCTGAGTCCACAGCTAAGCTGAGGCCCGTGGCTATCATGGGTGACGTAGAACCGTGACCACTGGACATCATGATCTTTTGCTGATCCATCATCTTCCTGGTCTTCCTCGAAGTTGTGCTTTGAACATCAAGTAGCCCCAGCCTTGAGCATCTCCTGCACCGAAGATCTCTGGTCTCCACTCCACAAGTGACCCGTGGGCCAGTTTCGATCGCTAATCTGTTGGCTAGTGGGTCCCCTTGAAGGCAACTCCTCTTCTGATTGGGCTTTCCTGGTTGCTCCAGACGTGCCCCGATTTACCCTTGCTGGGTGAGTCCCCCAGACCTTGCTGGTCTGTACCGACATCCTTTTTCTATTTCCACATGACTTGCCGTTGCCAAGGCTTGTTGGGTTCATCCTGGTCGCCGACACCGCAGCACTCGACAGACGTTATGGGGAAGCTCGAATCCAGCTCCTGGTTGTCGTCGATGCCTCCTGGACCTCGTGGCTGAAGAGACAAGGCACCTGTCAACTCACCTGAAGCACCCGACATCTGTTGGCATTGGACTATCGTGCCCCTGGTCACTGGTAAGGGACCCAGACTCTGTCCCCTCTGCTTTCAGGCTTCCTCTATCCTAGATACAGGCTTGGATCTCTTTAGAAAACTTCTCCTCTTCACAGCAGCAGCACTTCTTTACCAGCTTCCATTAAAAACAGCGACGCGACCCGACACCATTTGACACCTATGCACCTGGCTTCCCTGAGTGAGGTAACTCGAGTACTCCGGTGCTCCCGTGGGTGTTGGCCCTAGACACCTCTAAGTCCAAAAGGGTTCGCTCGTAGTCATCCTCTAAGTGTCCTTAAACTCTTAATTTCCAACCACGACTTTCCCCATAGAAGTTAACGGCGATTCGCAGCTGTGTTCTCACACTGCACGCGTCCCCCGTGGGTCCCCTGTGTCACTACCTTGGGTGGTTCCTTGTGGTCCAAGCACGTCTACAGGCTCTAGGCCTTGTGTCTAGTTCAGTCATGGTTCTTATACCACTTGATTGGTATATGGTTTGGTACGCCCCTACGGCCTAAACGTGTATTTGTGCTTTTACTGTTGAATACTGACTTGTAACTTAAGTACTTCAAACTCCAGCCTCATAAAGAGACAAGAGGGGTGTGTTTTATCTTAAATACATATATTTTAAATATATACCTGGTGTGGTTTTCCTTTCATATGGTCATTCAAGAGATTATAGACTGGTAAAACAAGCTGCTTCACATTCCTTCAAGACTTAGCCTGAAGACTGCTCTCCATAGCTACCACCAGGACAGCTTTCAATAAAGGTTGTCTTTAACCTATCACCATAAGGGGTTGCTTGGACTGATACAAGGTGCCCACTGTAACTAGTGGACAGCATATATCAGGCCAACTTCTCACATTGGTGTGCAGCGTGTGGGATTCCAGCTGGCTATTGTTTTACCAGATAATTTCAATTGAATTGATCAACTGAAAACCACTAAAGGTACCTTAGGTACATATAATATCAAGTTTAGTATACAGTAAGTTCTATTGAACTTAGAGTTGTGTGTTAAGGGATAGCTCACCCTTTCTACAACTCAAGAGAGTTTAGTAGGCCACACTAGTGTAGGTATTGCAATACACCACACCACACTAGTAATGTCTAATCAGCCAGGAACCAGTGAGTCCCTGCCAGAAGCCAGTGGGCTTCTCCCCAATAAATATGAGGATCTTACCTTTGCACAGCTTAGGGCCTTATGTTCCATTAGGAAGCTGAAGACAGGCAAAAGCCCAACCACCCAGCATCTTATACAGATACTCAGGCTGGATGATCTCTCAGGGCCTAGTGGGCCTGAAGGGGTAGGCAGAGTGGGTGGGGCAGCAGTTGAGGGTGTATCTGGGGGTGGAACTCCCCCTAGCCCAAACTCTGCTGCTGACCAGACTGATGACAATGATCAGGATCTGGTGACCACAGCTCAACTGGATGAGGATGATGAGGAAGAGCCCAATGCGCCGCTCTTTGTCCCTCCAGTAAGAGTTGAAAGTAGGGTTAGAAGGAATAGATCTCTCTCAAGGGAGTCTGTTCAGTCTACCTCATCTGTAGGGACCTATGTTTCTTCTCACAGAGGGAGGGAATCCTTCCAGGAGAGGAGAGAGACTGCTGAAGTATGAGCAAGATAAGTTTAACCTCAGAAAGCAGCAGATGGCCCTAGATAGGGAAGCCCTAGAGCTCTGCAGAGCTACAAAATGTAGGGACTAGAGTCCCTTGGTGGCAGCAATTTCCCTAGAGATAGGGAGAGGTCTTATGACCATAGAAACCTAAGTAAGATTGTCCCTCCCTACCAGAGTGGGAATGACATCCACAAATGGATAACTCTCTTGGAGAGGGCCTGTAAAGTACAGAGGGTCCCTCAAGGGCAGTGGGCAGCAATCTTATGGCTCTCCTTTGCAGTCAAAGGTAGAGATAAGCTCCTCACTGTAAGAGAGGAAGATGCTGATGATTGCCAGGTCTTGAAAAGTGCACTGATAGATGTGTTTGGCCTAACCACTAAACAATACAGATTAAAGTTCAGGGATACCCAAAAAGCACAAAATCAAGACTAGGTGGACTTTGTTGACTGTGCTGCTAAGGCTCTGGAAGGTTGGTTATTGGGCAGTAAAGTGTGTGACTTCATAGATTTGTACAATCTGATAATGAGGGAGCAGATTCTTAATAACTGTCAAAATCAGCTGCTGCACCAGTACCTGGAAGACTCTGATCTGACCTCTCCCCAAGAATTGGGAAAGAAGGCAGACAAATGGGTCAGAACCAGGGTGAGGGAGAAGGTACAGAACCAAGGTGGTGACCCAAATAAGCAAGATTCTAAGACCTCTGACAAGGGTAGGGACAAGGGTAAAGACCAGAAGTCTTCACAAGGGCCCCAAAAATCCTCTTCAGGTGGGGATGCACAGTCCAACAAAGGGAAAGGCCAAAGGAAACCATGGTGCAAAGGCTGTAAGCAAAAGACACACTGGACCAGTGATTGCACCAAGTCCAAAGAGAATACTCCAGCCCCCACCAATGCCCCAAGGCACCTGCTCCCCCTAGTGCAATTACAATTGGTGGCGGGAATATACAAGCCAAGGGTTTAGTAGGGTTGAACCTTGGTACTGAGTTGGGCTCTGGCCTAGTCAGGCTGTTCTTGTCTGTGATGGGGGAATGGATATGACCCCCTCTCTGAGTCCCAGTAACTTAAGCAAGTACACGCAACAAACTTTAATCAATGGAGGACAGGCTTTGGCATTCAGGGACACAGGAGCAAGTGTCACTATGGTGACAAAAGATCTTGTGGATCCTGGGCAGATTATACTTGGGGAAATGTACCAAGTGACCAATGCTAGCAATGTCAGAACAGACCATTCTCTGGCAGTTGTTAACTTCTCCTGGGGCGGGGTAACTGGCCTTAAGAAGGTTGTGGTGGGTGCAGACCTACCAGTCGAATGCTTGCTTGGCAATGATCTAGAGACTTCAGCTTGGGCAGAAGGAGAGCTCAGGGCTCATGCAGAAATGCTGGGCATCCCTGCAGATGTGGTTGCTGTGACCAGGTCACAGGCCAAAATGTCTGAAACTGAACAGGCCTTGGATTCTGTAATAATGGACCAAGTGCCATCCAAGAGGAGGAGAGGCAGAAGGGTTAAGGCAGAGCCTTCCCCCCTGACTCAGAAGGAGGAGCAGTCTCTTGAGGGAGATGATCACAGTCCAGAATAAGGAACTGTCCCAGAGGAGCTTGAGCCTGATCAGGTTGAGTTCTTGGGGACAGGGGGCCCTTCCAGTGCAGATCTGAGCCAGGAGCAGCAGAGCTGCCCCTCTCTTGAACCCCTCAGACAGCAATCTGCTGCTGAGACTGCTCGGAGTGCTAGTGGTACCCATAAGGTGTATTGGGATGATGGACTCCTGTACTCAGAGTGTAGAGACCCCAAGCCTGGTGCCACCAGGAGGTTGGATATACCTCTGAAGTTCAGGGGCTTCCTATTGACCCTAGCCCATGATATCCCTTTAGCAGGTCACCTGGGCCAGAACAAGACTTGGGACAAACTTGTCCCTCACTTTCACTGGCCCCACATGTCTGAAGACACAAAGGAGTTTTGTCGCTCCTGTGTAACCTGCCAAGCCAGTGGCAAAACAGGTGGCATTACAAAGGCCCCCCTGATACCACTACCTGTGGTGGGGGTGCCCTTTGAAAGGGTAGGGATTGACATTGTTGGTCCCTTCGATCCCCAAATAGCATCTGGGCACAGATTTATCCTGGTGGTAGTGGATTATGCTACCAGGTACCCAGAAGCTATTCCCCTTAGGACCACGACAGCACCTGTGGTGGCAAGGGCCCTGTTGGGAGTTTTCTTAAGAGTGGGTTTTTGTAGGAGAGTAGGGTCTGCTATCCTATGGTCACCCCAAATTTTTGCTTTTTGCTTCACTGGTTTTTGACATATTGAGGCTGTGGGCCTGCCAATCAGACCCCCAGCCTGCTGTTCTCTCTACTAAATTAAAACTATGCACCCTAGGTGCATAACCAATTGGAAGTGGATCACCCTGTCAGCCCCTGTACCAGTGTACACTAGGTACCCAGGGCATTGGTGTACCCAAGGCCTGCCAGGGGCTGAAGCATGTATTATGCCACCCCAGGCTTGGCCTAACAATTTGACACAACTGGCTGATCACTCAGCTGGGGTAAGTTGGTGTAACCACCTCTTACTTGGGTGTAGTATACCTATACCTAACCTTAAATGGGACACATGGTAACCTATAAGTCACTCCTATGGCAGGCCTTCACAATCCTGAAGGCAGAGTGCTTGGTTCCATGTGAGATGGTGCTCTGGCATGAGCTGAGCCTGTCTGCAGTGGTCGGAACAACTTCCTTCTACTGTTTCCAGATATCGTCATACCATATACTCTTAAGTGCATTATGAACCTCGCGGTTAAATGCTATCTTTGGTTTGGCTTTATCAAAACATGTCGAGTAAGGTGTCATACGAATTGGAATACTAACCCCTCGCCAATTCTGGCGACGGGGTTAGCATTCCACCCTTCTAGAGGGACACGACATGTACAGTACCTGAAACCCGGGTAAAATCAGACATAGCCTCAGCTCCACAAAATGGATGCTGCCACCACAGACACAAGTCTGCCCTCCTGCTGCTGGGAGTCCTTCCAGCTTGGGAGGTGTGGACAAAGGGTTTCCTGCCAGGGGAGGTGCGTGCACCACCCCAGACAGGATTTTGTGTATTGGTCAGGTAGGGCTTGAAAGAAACCAGACATGCCTGTGGCTCACAAGGAGCCTCGGTGCATATGCCAGTTCAAACCGGTCCTGGGGCACACCAGTCCCGGGCCTGGGGCGAGCTGGACAAAGGATTGGGGGTGTAACCACCCCCCTTCCTGGTCCCACCCATAGGGAGGGACCTAGCAGGTAGTCCGGCCCCTAGAATCCGCTTAAAGGTAGGAGCTGTGTCCTAAGACTTCAGACATCCTGGAATCAACTTAACACTAAGAAGAAGACGGGAACTTCGACGCTCTGCTGCACAGAGGACTGAAGCCAATCTCCCCTGTGGTCAGGGAGTGACCACCTTGCTAACGCAAGCACCATCCAGCGAATCAACGTCTGCTTTGCCGCCGCCTCCCGCCGGAGCCCGAGCCCAGAGACTGACAAGACCTGGACCTCCAGACCTCTCACCGCCCGATCCACAGTCCCTGAAAAGAGGAGACCCGTGGAGGCACCGAGACACGTGGAGCCAGCCATCTTGAAACGACCACGACAAGCTGACAAGTGCAACAACCGAGGCTCCCTCCAAGTTGTGCTTTGGGATCTGAGATGCCCAACACCCGAGCAGCATCTGCACCAAAGGTGAGCCCTCCAGCATCTCCACGATCTGCGTGGGGCCCTTCTGCATTTTGCCACTCGACGCACCTAACCGGTTGCTGGCCCGCTGGCTAGTAGCCATCTTGGCGACGAACTCTACAAAATACACCGCTGGTCTGGTTGCTCCAGACTGGCCCTTGCTCCCCTCCAAAGGAGCAGTCTTTCTGACCTTGCTGGTTAGAACCATCAGCTTATTTCATCTCCTACCACAATTGCTTTTGCCAAGGCTTGTTTGCTTCGATCAAGTCGCCGACACCGCCGACAGCGAGAGCCTGCGTGGGACAGCTCGTGAACCGACTCCTGGACGTCGTCGACCTCCAGGGACCACGTGGCTGCAGAGACAAGCTACACCTTTCTTCCTGTTTGCACCCGACATTGCCTGGTACCCACCTGGTGCCACGCCGGTCACTGGCTAGTGACTGTGAACACTGTCCCCTCTGCTTACAGGTCTTCAACATCTCCGATCCACTCTTCGATCCACTGCATCTCTCCCGGACCGACCGCCTGCAGCATCTTTATCTTCAGGCTCCACGGAACAGATAGAAGAAACCCGACGCACTTCGAGGCCTATGCACCCGCTTCCTGTGGGTGAGGTAAAGCTGGCACCCCTGTGCCCAAGTGTAGTATTACATCTCTAGTGCCTGTGTTCCAAATCTTGAGTTCCTAGTCCATCCGGAAGATCCTCTTTGCAGTAACTTTGTACTTTTTACGCACCCATTGAAACCTATGGGAGCACGCGTGTGACTATTTGTTCTGCACACGCCACCCGTGGACCTCCTGGTCACTAACTGAAGTTAGCTCCTTGTAGGCCCAGCGATTCTAGAGGCCCTAGGCCTTTTCCCTTTTCTGTTCGTGGTACTTATACCACTATTTTAGTATATGGTTTGAGCGGCCACCAGGGCCTATCCATATAAAGTGCAACTTCTGTGTATTCTACTGTAATCTTGTTTGACGATTTGTGCTCCTGTGCTCATAAAGAGACTAGGGGTTACTTTGAGAAATAAATACATATATATTTTGAATATATATCTGTGTGGTGTCCTTTCATTGGTATAAAAGGGGGTTGCATTTGGTAAAACAGCTGGCTTAACACGCTTCACGAGTTTAGCCTCAAAGACTGCTTAGCCTACGCTACCACTAGGGCAGCTAGTCCGAAAAGGTTGACTTACAACCACACCATAAGGGTTGCTTGGCATGGTACAAGGTGATCACTTTAACTAGTGAGCATCACATACCAGGCCAACTTCTCACATTGGTGAGCAGCGGTTGGATTTGAGCTTGCTGTGTTTTACCATTGTAATCTCTTGGTTACCAATTGAAAGATCACATAGGTACCTGTAGGTACATATAAAACAAGATTAGATATACATAAGTTCTACTGAACTTAGTTGTTGTAGAGCAAAGGGAGTAGCACACCCTGACTACAACTACTAGATAGGTTTAGTAGGTAAACCCAAGTGTAGGTAGATTGCAACACATCCACCCACACTTAAGAGCAATGGCCGGGGCAGAGGGGTCCACTGTACCCATCTCTGTTGAGAGTGACCCCAGAGGGCACCATCCAGCTTTGCTACCCTTAACCAGAATGAGCTCAGGCATTTGGCAACTCTTAGAGGCCTTAAACAGCCCAAGAACCCTACCTCTGCTGAGCTCAGAGAACTCTTGCAAAATGATGAGAATCAGAGAGAACTCAGGAAAGCTTCCCAGTTAGCCCCCTTAGGGTCAGGAACAGGAGGCCCCCCTTCTGAAGATGCTACAGAGGTACCCAGTTCCAATAGCCATCCCTTAGATGAGAATCATACTACAGGGGAGGAAAGTGGTGAGGATACAGAAAGTAGTGATGATGAAGGGAGAACTAGCCCAGTGCCAAGTGTTATACTTGGCCCAGCTAAACTAAGGCTATTGGGGATTGACAGTGGGTTTAGCCCATTGGATCTCCCCAGTGGACTTAACACAGGGCTTGGGAGGCAGAGGTGACTCCAATGCTTCTCATGGCTCTAGAGGCTCTCAAGGTCACTCCAGGAAAAGGATGACCACCCCTCAGAGGAGGGAACATGAGGCCAGAATGCAGGAAGCCCAGCTGAGGATCAGGAAGCAGGAGCTAGAAGTAGCCCTGATGGAAGAAAAACTGAACAAGGCTAGGCAACCTAGAGAGAGTGGGTCTATACCCACTGGTGGCAGCATTGTCCCTAAGGACAAAGATAGGGTCTTTGATAATAGGAACCTGTCTAAGGTTGTGCCCCCCTACAAGAGTGGGGATGACATCCACAAATGGATAACTGCTCTTGAGAGAGCCTGCAAGGTACAGCAGGTTCCTGAAGACCAGTGGGCAGCAATCCTCTGGCTCTCCTTTGAAGGAAGAGGCAGAGACAGACTCCTCACTGTTAGAGAAGAGGATGTCAGAAATTACAGAGTCCTGAAGAGTGTTCTGGTAGATGGGTTAGGCTTAACCACTGAACAGTACAGGTTAATGTTCAGAGACACCCAAAAGACACAGACTCAGGACTGGTCTGAATATGTTGAATGTGCCACTAAGGCTTTGGAGGGTTGGTTGCTGGGAAGTAAGGTATCTGATTTTACAGGATTGTATAATTTGATGATGAGAGAACAGATTTTAAATAACTGTCAAAACCAGCAACTGCATCAACACTTGGTTGACTCTGATCTGACCTCTCCCCAAGAATTGGGAAAGAAGGCAGACAAATGGGTCAGAACCAGGGTTAAGCAAAAGAACCAGAACCAGGGCCAAGGGGGTGATCAGAAGAAAACAGACCAAAAGGGTGGAGATCAGAAACCTAAAGACCAGAAGTCTTCAACAGGGCCCCAAACTACTGCTAAGGAGGGTGGGTCCCAACAACAGTCCAAAAAGAAGAAAGAAGGTCAAAAGAAACCCTGGTGCAATCATTGCAAAAATACAACTCACTGGACTAGTGATTGCAAAAAGGGTGGAGCCCCCAACACTGTTGCCCCTAAGGCACCTGCTCCCAGTACTACTGTTAGCAGTGTTGGTCCCCAGACAAAGGGTGTAGTGGGAATCACTATGGGAACTGAAGGAGATTCTGACTTAGACAGAACCCTGACACAGGCAGTCTTGATCTGTGATGGGGACATTGATTTGTCCCTGACTGTGAGCCCCAGTAACCTGGGCAAGTACAGACAGACTCCTTTAATTAATGACAAAGTGGCTCAAGCCTACAGGGACACATGTGCCAGTGTCACTATGGTGACACCAGGCTTTGTGGACCCTGGACAGTACATACCAGGTGAGAACTACCTGGTGACCAATGCCAGCAATGCCACTACTTCACATAGTGTGGCAGTTGTTAACTTCTCATGGGGAGGGGTAACTGGCCTCAAAAGGGTTGTGGTTAGTGCAGACCTCCCAGTAGAATGTTTGTTGGGCAATGACCTAGAGAGTTCTCTATGGTCAGAAGTGGAGTACAGGACTCATGCAGAGATGTTAGGTATATCATCACATGTCCTGGCTGTGACCAGGTCACAGGCCAAAAAGTGCCTCACTGAACCTCAGGTCTTGGATCCTGGAACAATGGACCAAGCACCTACCAAGAAGAAGAACAGGAGGGTCAAGGCTGTGCCTTCCCCCCTGCCTCAGAGTGATGATCAGCCTTCCCAGGAAGCTGATCTAGAGGACCCTGAAGGAACTGTCCCTGAAGAGCTTGAACCTGATCAGGTTGAGTTTCTGGGGACAGGGGGACCTTCAAGGGCTGACTTGAGGCAGGCTCAGTTATCCTGTCCCTCTCTTGAACCCCTCAGACAGCTGGCTGCTGCTGAGGCTGCTGGGAATGCTCAAGGTACCCATAAAGTGTATTGGGATGAAGGGCTCCTTTATTCAGAGGCTAGAGACCCCAAGCCTGGTGCTACCAGGAGGTTGGTTATACCTCTGCAATTTAGGGGCTTCCTTCTTACCTTGGCCCATGATATTCCTTTAGCAGGACACTTAGGCCAGAACAAGACTTGGGACAGGCTTGTCCCTCACTTTCACTGGCCTCATATGAATGAAGATACAAAGGAGTTTTGTCGCTCCTGTGTGACCTGCCAAGCCAGTGGCAAATCAGGTGGCACAACAAAGGCCCCCCTAATACCACTACCTGTGGTGGGGGTCCCCTTTGAAAGAGTGGGAATAGATATAGTGGGTCCCATGGATCCTCCCACTGCATCTGGGCACAGATTTATACTGGTGGTAGTGGATCATGCCACCAGGTATCCAGAGGCAATTCCCCTTAGGACCACTACAGCTCCTGTTGTGGCCAGGGCCCTGCTGGGAGTATTCTCCAGAGTGGGGTTTCCTAAGGAGGTAGTATCTGACAGAGGTACCAACTTTATGTCAGGATACTTGACAGCTATGTGGAAGGAATGTGGTGTCAACTACAAGTTCACCACCCCTTATCACCCACAATGCATTGGGCTTGTTGAGAGATTCAACAAGACCCTAAAGGGTATGATCAAAGGATTACCTTAAAAGCTCAGGCGAAGATGGGACATCCTTCTACCCTGCCTTCTGTTTGCTTACAGAGAGGTCCCACAAAAAGGAGTTGGCTACAGCCCCTTTGAATTGTTGTTTGGGCACCCTGTGAGAGGCCCACTGTGTTTGGTGAAGGAAGGATGGGAGTTACCTCTCAAAAAGCCTAAGCTAGACATAGTGGACTATGTACTTGGTCTCCGCTCCAGGATGGCTGAGTATATGGAGAAGGCATCCAAAAACCTTGAGGCAAGCCAGGCCTTACAGAAAGCTTGGCATGACCAAAAGGCTGTCTTGGTTGAGTTTCAGCCAGGACAGAAGGTATGGGTGTTGGAGCCTGTGGCCCCAGCAGCACTCCAAGACAAATGGTCTGGACCCCATACAATCCTGGAAAAGAAGGGAGAGGTCACCTACTTGGTCGACCTAGGAACTCCCAGGAGTCCCCACAGGGTACTCCATGTTAACAGGCTTAAAGCATATGTTGACAGGGCAGACATGGGCTTGCTCATGGCTACAGATGAGGGACAGGAGGAAGAGAGTGACCCTCTCCCCGACCTGTTGTCTCAGAACCCTGAAGATGGCTCAGTTGAAGGAGTGACCCTTGGAGGCAACCTCACTGCCCATCAGCAGACTGAATGTAGACAGGTTCTACAATCATTTTCACATATGTTTTCCTTGATACCTAGTCAAACTGACTGGTGTACCCATGTGGTGGACACTGGTGACAGTCTGCCTGTAAAGAACAAGCTTTACAGACAACCTGACCACGTCAGGGACTGTATAAAGGCTGAGGTACATAAAATGCTAGAATTAGGTGTCATTGAACCCTCAGAGAGCCCCTGGGCTAGCCCAGTGGTTCTGGTCCCCAAACCTCACACCAAAGATGGCAAGAGAGAGATGAGGTTCTGTGTGGACTACAGGGGTCTCAATGCTGTCACCAGGACAGATGCACACCCTATTCCAAGGGCAGATGAGCTCATAGACAAACTAGCTTCTGCAAAGTTTTTGAGCACATTTGACTTAACAGCTGGCTACTGGCAAATCAGATTAGCTGAGGAGTCTAAGGCCAAAACAGCATTCTCAACCCCAGGTGGGCACTACCAGTTTGTGGTGATGCCCTTTGGTCTGAAGAATGCACCTGCCACCTTCCAAAGGCTGGTGAACCAAGTCCTTACTGGGTTGGATGACTTTTGCGCAGCATATCTTGATGACATTGCTGTCTTTAGCTCCACCTGGGAGGATCACCTGATCCACCTGAAGAAGGCTCTTGAGGCTCTGCAAAGGGCAGGCCTCACTATCAAGGCTACTAAGTGCCAGATAGGGCAGAGTAAGGTTGTATATTTGGGCCAACTTGTAGGTGGAGGCCAAGTTCAACCACTGGAGAGTAAGATACAATCCATCAAGGATTGGTCCCCTCCAACCACCCAGACTCAAGTTCGAGCTTTCTTGGGCTTGACTGGGTACTACAGGAAGTTTGTTAAGAACTATGGGTCCACTGTGACTCCTCTTAATGATCTGACATCCAAGAAGATGCCCAAAAAGGTTCAGTGGACAGTAAGCTGTCAAAAGGCATTTGATGACCTGAAGGAGGCCATATGCTCTGCACCTATCCTGAAAAGTCCTGACTACTCCAAAGAGTTTATTGTCCAAACAGATGCTTCTGAGTTGGGTGTGGGAGCTGTGCTGTCACAACTTAATGTAGATGGTCAAGACCAACCCATTGCTTTTATTAGCAGAAGGTTGACCCCCAGAGAGAAGAATTGGTCAGCTATTGAGAGGGAGGCCTTTGCTGTGGTGTGGGCCCTGAAGAAGCTGAGGCCATACTTGTTTGGCACTCACTTCAAGATTCAGACCGACCATAAGCCCCTCTTGTGGCTAAATCAGATGAAGGGTGAAAACCCCAAACTGCTTAGGTGGTCCATTTCCCTACAGGGGATGGACTTTACAGTGGAGCACCGGCCAGGTACTGACCATGGGAATGCAGATGGTCTCTCCAGGTACTTCCACTTAGGACATGAAGACGAGACTGGTCAAGGCTAGTTTAATGTCCCAGCGTTTGGGGGGGGGTTGTGTAGGAGAGTAGGGTCTGCTATCCTATGGTCACCCCAAATTTTTGCTTTTTGCTTCACTGGTTTTTGACATATTGAGGCTGTGGGCCTGCCAATCAGACCCCCAGCCTGCTGTTCTCTCTACTAAATTAAAACTATGCACCCTAGGTGCATAAGCAATTGGAAGTGGATCACCCTGTCAGCCCCTGTACCAGTGTACACTAGGTACCCAGGGCATTGGTGTACCCAAGGCCTGCCAGGGGCTGAAGCATGTATTATGCCACCCCAGGCTTGGCCTAACAATTTGACACAACTGGCTGATCACTCAGCTGGGGTAAGTTGGTGTAACCACCTCTTACTTGGGTGTAGTATACCTATACCTAACCTTAAATGGGACACATGGTAACCTATAAGTCACTCCTATGGCAGGCCTTCACAATCCTGAAGGCAGAGTGCTTGGTTCCATGTGAGATGGTGCTCTGGCATGAGCTGAGCCTGTCTGCAGTGGTCGGAACAACTTCCTTCTACTGTTTCCAGATATCGTCATACCATATACTCTTAAGTGCATTATGAACCTCGCGGTTAAATGCTATCTTTGGTTTGGCTTTATCAAAACATGTCGAGTAAGGTGTCATACGAATTGGAATACTAACCCCTCGCCAATTCTGGCGACGGGGTTAGCATTCCACCCTTCTAGAGGGACACGACATGTACAGTACCTGAAACCCGGGTAAAATCAGACATAGCCTCAGCTCCACAAAATGGATGCTGCCACCACAGACACAAGTCTGCCCTCCTGCTGCTGGGAGTCCTTCCAGCTTGGGAGGTGTGGACAAAGGGTTTCCTGCCAGGGGAGGTGCGTGCACCACCCCAGACAGGATTTTGTGTATTGGTCAGGTAGGGCTTGAAAGAAACCAGACATGCCTGTGGCTCACAAGGAGCCTCGGTGCATATGCCAGTTCAAACCGGTCCTGGGGCACACCAGTCCCGGGCCTGGGGCGAGCTGGACAAAGGATTGGGGGTGTAACCACCCCCCTTCCTGGTCCCACCCATAGGGAGGGACCTAGCAGGTAGTCCGGCCCCTAGAATCCGCTTAAAGGTAGGAGCTGTGTCCTAAGACTTCAGACATCCTGGAATCAACTTAACACTAAGAAGAAGACGGGAACTTCGACGCTCTGCTGCACAGAGGACTGAAGCCAATCTCCCCTGTGGTCAGGGAGTGACCACCTTGCTAACGCAAGCACCATCCAGCGAATCAACGTCTGCTTTGCCGCCGCCTCCCGCCGGAGCCCGAGCCCAGAGACTGACAAGACCTGGACCTCCAGACCTCTCACCGCCCGATCCACAGTCCCTGAAAAGAAAAGACCCGTGGAGGCACCGAGACACGTGGAGCCAGCCATCTTGAAACGACCACGACAAGCTGACAAGTGCAACAACCGAGGCTCCCTCCAAGTTGTGCTTTGGGATCTGAGAAGCCCAACACCCGAGCAGCATCTGCACCAAAGGTGAGCCCTCCAGCATCTCCACGATCTGCGTGGGGCCCTTCTGCATTTTGCCACTCGACGCGCCTAACCGGTTGCTGGCCCGCTGGCTAGTAGCCATCTTGGCGACGAACTCTACAAAATACACCACTGGTCTGGTTGCTCCAGACTGGCCCTTGCTCCCCTCCAAAGGAGCAGTCCTTCTGACCTTGCTGGTCAGAACCATCAGCTTATTTCATCTCCTACAACAATTGCTTTTGCCAAGGCTTGTTTGCTTCGATCAAGTCGCCGACACCGCCGACAGCGAGAGCCTGCGTGGGACAGCTCGTGAACCGACTCCTGGACGTCGTCGACTTCCAGGGACCACGTGGCTGCAGAGACAAGCTACACCTTTCTTCCTGTTTGCACCCGACATTGCCTGGTACCCACCTGGTGCCACGCCGGTCACTGGCTAGTGACTGTGAACACTGTCCCCTCTGCTTACAGGTCTTCAACATCTCCGATCCACTCTTGGATCCACTGCATCTCTCCCGGACCGACCGCCTGCAGCATCTTTATCTTCAGGCTCCACGGAACAGATAGAAGAAACCCGACGCACTTCGAGGCCTATGCACCCGCTTCCTGTGGGTGAGGTAAAGCTGGCACCCCTGTGCCCAAGTGTAGTATTACATCTCTAGTGCCTGTGTTCCAAATCTTGAGTTCCTAGTCCATCCGGAAGATCCTCTTTGCAGTAACTTTGTACTTTTTACGCACCCATTGAAACCTATGGGAGCACGCGTGTGACTATTTGTTCTGCACACGCCACCCGTGGACCTCCTGGTCACTAACTGAAGTTAGCTCCTTGTAGGCCCAGCGATTCTAGAGGCCCTAGGCCTTTTCCCTTTTCTGTTCGTGGTACTTATACCACTATTTTAGTATATGGTTTGAGCGGCCACCAGGGCCTATCCATATAAAGTGCAACTTCTGTGTATTCTACTGTAATCTTGTTTGACGATTTGTGCTCCTGTGCTCATAAAGAGACTAGGGGTTACTTTGAGAAATAAATACATATATAGTTTGAATATATATCTGTGTGGTGTCCTTTCATTGGTATAAAAGGGGGTTGCATTTGGTAAAACAGCTGGCTTAACACGCTTCACGAGTTTAGCCTCAAAGACTGCTTAGCCTACGCTACCACTAGGGCAGCTAGTCCGAAAAGGTTGACTTACAACCACACCATAAGGGTTGCTTGGCATGGTACAAGGTGATCACTTTAACTAGTGAGCATCATATACCAGGCCAACTTCTCACAGTTTTCCTAAGGAGGTGGTATCAGACAGAGGTACCAACTTCATGTCTGGTTAATTAAGGGCAATGTGGAAGGAGTGTGGTGTCACTTACAAGTTCACCACTCCCTATCACCCACAATGCAATGGTTTGGTTGAAAGGTTCAACAAAACCTTAAAGAGCATGATCAAAGAGCTCCCAGAAAAGCTTAGGCGAAGATGGGACCTTCTCTTGCCCTGACTTTTGTTTGCATACAGGGAGGTGCCACAAAAGGGGGTTGGCCACAGCCCCTTTGAACTTTTGTTTGGTCACCCTGTCAGGGGTCCATTATGTTTGGTGAAGGAAGGATGGGAGTTACCTCTCAAGCCTCCAAAGCAAGACATAGTGGACTATGTACTTGGTCTCCGCTCCAGGATGGCTGAGTACATGAAAAGGGCAAATAGAAACCTTGAGGCTAGCCAGGACCTGCAAAAAGCCTGGCATGACCAAAAGGCTGTACTGACTGTTTACCAGCCAGGACAGAAAGTGTGGGTGTTGGAGCCTGTGGCCCCAGCAGCTCTCCAGGACAAGTGGAATGGATCCCACACTATTGTTGAACAGAAGGGAGAGGTTACTTATTTAGTAGACCTAGGAACTCCCAGGAGTCCCCAGAGGGTGCTCCATGTCAACAGGCTAAAGCCATATGTAGACAGGGCTGACATGGGCTTGCTCATGGCTACAGATGAGGGACAGGAGGAAGAGAGTGACCCACTCTCTGATCTCCTCTCACAAAACCCTGATGATGGGTCAGTTGATGGTGAGGCCTTGGCGGCCAGCCTCACTGCCTAGCAGCAAACGGATTGCAGACAGGTGCTCAATCAGTTCAGAAACATGTTTTCTCTGACTCCAAGTACGACTACCTGGTGCACTCATGAAGTGGACACTGGGGATAGTCTGCCTATTAAAAATAAGATGTATAGGAAACCTGACCCTGTCAGGGACTGTATCAGGACAGAAGTCCAGAAAATTTTGGATTTGGGAGTTATTGAACCCTCAGATAGCCCTTCGGCTAGTCCAGTGGTCCTTCTGCCAAAACCTAACACCAGTGGTGGGAAAAGAGAGATGAGGTTTTGTGTGGACTACAGGGGTCTCAATGCAGTCACTAGGACTGATGCCCATCTAGTTCCAAGGGCAGATGAGCTTATAGATACTTTGGCCTCAGCCAAGTACCTTAGCACATTTGACTTGACAGCTGGCTACTGGCTGATCGGACTAGATGATGATGCAAAGCCAAAAACAGCATTTTCGACCCCAAGTGGGAACTACCAATTTGTGGTGTTGCCCTTTGGTTTGAAGAATGCACCTGCCACTTTCCAAAGGTTGGTGAATACAGTTCTCACAGGTCTGGAAGCCTACAGTGCAGCCTATTTAGATGATATTGCTGTCTTTATCTCTACCTCGGAGGATCACCTGGTCCACCTAAGGAATGTTTTGGAGGCCCTGCAAAAGGCAGGCCTCACTATCAAGGCCACCAAGTGCCAGATAGGGCAGAGTCAGGTTGTTTACCTGGGCCACCTTGTAGGTGGAGGCCAGGTTCAACCACTGCAGAGCACAATCCAGACCATCATGGACTGAGTTGCTCCAACCACCCAGACTCAGGTGAGAGCCTTCTTAGGCCTGACTTTGTACTATAGGAGATTTGTCAAGGGGTATGGATCAATAGTGACACCCCTGAATGACTTAACTTTTAAGAAAATGCCCAAAAAGGTTCAGTGGACAGCTAGCTGTCAAAAGGCATTTGATGACCTGAAGCAGGCCATGTGCACTGCTCCCATTCTACAGAGTCCTGATTACTCCAAGAAGTTCATTGTCCAAACAGATGCATCTGAATTGGGGGTAGGGACTGTACTGTCACAATTGAATGATGAAGGTCAGGATCAGCCAGTAGCTTTCATAAGCAGAAGGCTGACCCCTAGAGAGAAACGTTGGTCAGCCATTGAGAGGGAGGCCTTTGCTGTGGGTTGGGCTCTGAAGAAGCTGAGGCCATACTTGTTTGGTACTCACTTCCTAGTTCAGACAGACCATAAGCCCTTCTTATGGCTATAACAAATGAAGGGTGAAAACCCCAAACTGCTTGGGTGGTCCATTTCCCTACAGGGGATGGACTTTACAGTGGAACATAGACCTGGGAGTAACCATGCCAGTGCAGATGGACTCTCTAGTTATTTCCACTTAGAACATGGAGACTCAACTGGTCAAGGTTAGTGTAATGTCCCTGCGTTTGGGGGAGGGGGGGGTTGTGAAGGAGAGTAGGATCTGCTTCACATGGGTACCCCCACTTTTTGCTGGTGTTTGACTGTTTTTTGACTGGCTGTGGCCCTTCTAATCAGGACCCCAGCCTAGCTGCTTCCTCTCTAAAATGGTTTCCATGTACATTACGTACATTTCTAATTGGATTCTGGAGTGCCTTATAAGCCCCTAGATTATGGTATACTATGTACCTAGGGCATAGGTACCTCAGAGGCGTACCAGGGGCTGAAACATGTATGATGCCAACCCTGGGAAGCACTCCAAAATGACACCACAGGTCTGCTACTGCAGCCTGGGTAAGGTGGTGCATGCACCCCTTACTGTGGTATAGGCTACCTATATCACTACCATTGCACACACATATAAAACCTATAAGTTACTCCTATGGCAGGCCTTGACGGGGAACAGCCATTACAACGTGGGTTTTACCACGCGTTGCTATTACATCGCATGTGTTACAACGCATGCGATGTTACAACGCGTGGTAAAACCATGCATAACATTACATCGCATGCGCTTTTACAACGCATGCGATGTAATGTGGCTGCGGCGGCTATCCAAGTCGTTGTGAGGAAACTCAGGCTGTTTCCTCACAACGACATGAAGCAAGCAGCAAGGAGGAAGCAGGATCCGACTGCCACGCTGGAGAGGAGAGAGGTAAGAGGGTTTGCGCTTGGGGTGGGGGTTGATTTTTTGGGTTTAGGGTAGTGTAAAAGTATTGTTCTGTGTGTTTTTTTTAAACGTTTTAGTGTGTTTTTTTGTAGTCTAATGTAGTGTATTAGGGTTTAGGGTATTGATTTAGGGTTTAGGGTAGTGTTGTAGTTTGTGCAGTGTAGTGATTTAGTGTTTTAGGGTTTAGGGTAGTGTGGTAGTGTTTGTGTAGTGTAGTGTTTTAGGGTTTAGGCTAGTGTAGTTTTTTAGGGTTTAGGGTAGAGTAGTAGTGTTTGCGTAGTGTAGTGTTTTAGGGTTTAGGGTAGTGTAGTGTTTGTGTAGTGTAGTGTTGTAGAATTTAGGGTAGTGTAGTGTTTTAGGGTTTTGGGTAGTGTATTAGTGTTTGTATAGTGTAGTATTTTAGGGGTAAAGGATAGTCTAGTTTTTTAGGGTTAAGGGTAGAGTAGCAGTGTTTGTGTAGTGTTTTACTGTTTAGGGTAGTGTTTGTGTAGTGTAGTGTTTTAGGGTTTAGGGTAGTGTAGTGTTTTAGGGTTTAGGGTAGTGTATTGTTTACGTAGTGTAGTGTTTTAGGGTTTAGGGTAGTGTAGTAGTGTTTTAGGGTTTAGGGTAATGTTATAGAGTTTGTGTAGTGTAGTGGTTCAGGGTAGTGTAGTAGAGTTAGAGTAGTGAAGTGCGTTAGGGATTAGGGTAGTGCTGTAGTGTGCGTGTGTTGTGTTGTGTTTTAGGGTAGTGTCGGGAGGTCATGTAGGGTAGTGTAATGTAATTGTAGGGCGAGGACTGGGGATTGGGGGAGGGTTGTGTAGGGGGTAGAGTAGTCACTTACCTTGCAAACTAACCACGAATATAACTTTACAACGTATGCCTCCGTCAGGGGGGGCCTGGACAATAGGTTTCCTGTCCCAGGGAGGTGTAACCACCTCCCCAGACAGGCAAATATGTGTTGGGGCTGGGCGGGAGCACTCTCTGGTGCTTTGAAGTCCTGCACCAGGGGGCACACTTGGTGTCCCAGTGCATAGTCCAGTTCAAACTGGTTGTAAGGGCTACCTGCCCCTGCTCTGGTACGAAACTGGAGAAAGGAAATGGGTGTAACCACCCCTCTTTCCAAACCCTCCCATAGGTGGGTCCCTAGAGTATGTCCAACCCCCAAATTTTGTATAAGTATGGGAACCCAGTCCTTGAGACTTTAGATTACCCTGGACGAAACTCCTCAACATATATCCTGGACCTTTGAATTTCTATTTCCGCTAGAAGACTGAAGAAATATCCCTTGGGGTCAAAGAGTGACTCCCCTGCTTGGAAGGCGCTAAAGAAGCAACTGTCTGGTCTGCAACTCTGAAGCTCCCGACAGATGCCGAAGTCTTTGCATCGCCACAGGTGGATTTCCAGACTTCCCCGAGGCTACCCAGAGTCCACAGCTAAGCTGAGTCCCATGGCTATCGTAGGTGACGTGGAACCGTGACCCCTGGACACCGTCATCTTTTACTGATGCATCATCTTCCTGGTCTTCCTCGAAGTTGTGCTTTGGACTCCGAATAGCCCCAGCCTTGAGCACCTCCTGCACTGAAGATCTCTGGCCTCCACTCTACGAGTGACCCGTGGGCCAGTTTCAAGTGCGACCGCTCGAGGCTCCTTCGCGATTGTTAGCCCATTGGCTAGTGGGGCCCCACGAAGGCAACTCCTCTTCTAATTGGGCTTTCCTGATTGCTCCAGATGTGCCCTGACTTACCCTTGCTGGGTGAGTCCCACAGACCTTGCTGGTCAGCACCGACTTCTTTTTTCTATTTCCATGTGACTTGCCGTTGCCAAGGCTTGTTGGGTCCATCCTGATCGCCTACACCACAGCACTCGACAGACGTTGTAGGACAGCTCGAATCCAGCTCCTGGTTGTCGTCGATGCCTCCTGGACCTCGTGGCTGAAGAGACAAGGCACCCGTCAACTCACCTGAAGCACCCGACATCTGTGGGCATTGGACTATCGTGCCCCTGGTCACTGGTAAGTGACCCAGACTCTGTCCCCTCTGCTTTCAGGTTCCCTCCATCCTAGATCCAGGCTTGGATCTCTTCGGACACTTCTCCTCTTCATGGCAGCAGCACTTCTTTGCCAGCTTCCATTGAAAACAGCGACGCAACCCGACACCATTTGACACCTATGCACCCGGCTTCCCTGGGTGAGGTATCTCGAGTACTCCGGTACTCCCGTAGGTGTTGGCCCTAGACACCTCTAAGTCCAAAAGGTTTCGCTCGTAGTCATCCTCTAAGTGTCCCTAAACTCTTAATTTTCAACCGCGACTTTCCTCATAGAAGTTAACGGCGATTTGCGGCTGTGTTCTCACACTGCACGCGTCCCCCGTGGGTCCCCTTTGTCACTACCTTGGGTGGTTCCTTGTGGTCTAAGCACTTCTACAGGCTCTAGGCCTTGTGTCTAGTTCAGTCATTGTTCTTATACCACTTTATTGGTATATGGTTTGTTACGCCCCTAGGGCCCAAACGTGTATTTGTGCTTTTACTGTTGAATACTGACTTGTAACTTAAGTACTTCGAACTCCAGCCTCCTAAAGAGACTAGTGGGGTGTGTTTTATCTTAAATACATATATTTTAAATATATACCTGGTGTGGTTGTCCTTTCATTTGGTCATTCAAGAGATTATAGACTGGTAAAACAAGCTGCTTTACATTCCTTCAAGACTTAGCCTGAAGGCTGCTCTCCATAGCTACCACTAGGATAGCTTTCAATAAAGTTTGTCTTTAACCTATCACCATAAGGGGTTGTTTGGACTGATACAAGGTGCCCACTATAACTAGTGGACATCATATATCAGGCCAACGTCTCACAACCTTTTGCAATAATTTGTAGCCCCCTTAACATCGCAGGAGGTACTTTGCTATCATCATAATTTCAAGTTTGTCAGACTCCAAATGCTTTCTATTGCACTAGATAAATAACAATACCTTGGGGTATTGAAGGGGAATGGGAGCACACTGCCTCACATCACAGCACACTTCGCCCCTTAACATTATGGTAAATGAAGTACAATATTTGTGCTCACTTGAACATTAGCTGTAGTTTTTCACCAAACTTGGTGCAGATAGCGCTGTGCCTCAATAGAGGCCACAAATTTACATCAGGGATTGCTGAGAATGCTGCCACATTCCTCTAAGGTCTCAGTACCTCTCACTCGTGCACAGGCGCATCTCCAAAAGCTCCTCAGCTTGCTGGCTCAAGGGGGCTTTGTTGACCAGAAGGGGGATGGGAGCACACTGCTTCACATCACAGTACAGTTTGCCCCTTAGCATTACCCTTAGCATTATGGTAAATGCAGTACAATGTTTGCTCTGAATTGAATATTAGCACATTGGAATGTTGAGTGCTTTGCTGAAGACAATGGAGTGCTCCGGGCTTCTAAAGCCTGGCAGGAACCCGGAGCATAAGCATTCTAATGTTTATTTCACAGCTTTTGCTGTGAACAAAGGCCTCATGGAGCCCAAGGGGATTTCCAAACCCCTCGTGCTCCATGAGGCCTTTGTTTTACAAATTAGAACATTCTGCCCTCTAGGACCGGAAGGCAGAATGTTCTAATAGCCATAAAGCCCTCCGTAGAGGGCTCTACTGACCATCAAAGGCCCACTCCCTTGTTAAAGGCCCTTGCCTTCGGCTCAAGCCTTTAACCCTGGAGCAGGCCTTTAGCGTCCGGTAGAGCCCACTACGGTGGCTCCAAGGATATGTTAGATGTGGATATTACCATAGTTGGTGCCGATAGTGCTGTTAATCTCTAGGCACTTGTGTTTCTGGATTTTATCCTTCATCAGTGGAGATCAATAAAACTAATTTACATCAAGGGTTGCTGAGAATGCTGCCCGAGTTCTCTCAGTCTCAGTACCTCTCACTGGCCCACAGATGCATCTCCAAAAGCTTGCTAGCTCACTGGCTCAAGGGAGCCTTTTTAAACTCCCAACCCCCCTTCTGTTTAAAAGGCTCCCTTGAGCCAGGAAGCTGACGAGCATTGTAGATGCACCTGTGTGTCTGTGAGTGGTACTGAGACCTGAGAAGACTTTGGCAGTATTTTCAGAAACCAAAGATGAAATCGTTTTTTGTTCTCAACAGAAGAAGCATGACATTCAGAAACACATGAATCTAGAGATGTATAGCACTATCTGCACTAACTCTGGTGAAAAACAAAGTTAATATTGAAGAAAGTGCTAATTGTGTACTGCATTTACCACAATGCAGAGGGGCAAACTGTGCTGGGATGTGAGGCAGTGTGCTGAAGACCCCCATTCTAATACCTTGAGGTATGTTATTTAATGTTATTTAACAGGTGTAATAGATAGCATCTTTTACAAATAACTAGGGAATAACATTCAGAATTTGGTGTTGATGCATCAAAATCTTCATGGTATGGTAGATACAGTACACTTTTCACCTGTTAAATCACTGCAGGTTTGACCTGATAAAATATAATAAAAAGATGAGATATTTAATGGTCTCAGTAATTACCAGATGTGGTAAATACAATCCAACTTCTAATTCCAAATGTTGCGCAAACATCCATAGTGTCTTTTTTAAAACAATGCGAGAAATGGTAGGTACCTTTGTCATAGGTAAATCTCGGTACTGGCCTCAGGGATCAGGATGGTTCATTGGTTTGGTGCATGTAGTTTTCCGAACAGCCTTGTCTTTTAGCAATTTTTACAATTTCCCTGTGTCTATTATCTTAGTTGATCAACTGACAATTACAGTGGTATTACTTTTCATGTTTACACATCCCTGCACCTACTCATCACGTTATACTTTCTGCTTATGACTAACCCTGGGCGTAGTTTGCGTAGTCGAACTATGCAAAGCTATGCGAAGATATTAAAACTCTACGCGAGTTACGTGTAGCTACGTGAGTGGGCATAGTTGCTTGTTGTGCCCGTTCGCGATGCGTTTTTCTTGTTTGGGAATGCGTTGTGCGTGTTCGGGACACTATTTGCGTGTTCGAGGGATAGTATCTCGCGAACTTGCCCTATGCGGTCGCCTATGGGCACGGCCATCTTGTTTTTCAATTGTCCCGCCTGTTCGCAATGCCTTATTTCCTGTTCCGGGTCGTGTATTGCGTGTTCGCGATGCGCATTTCATGTTAGGGAACGCGTTTTACTTGTTTGCAACGCTTTTTGCGTGCTTGGGGGAAAATATTGCGCAAACTTACCCACGCGGTCACGATGGATGCGGCCATCTTGTTTTTCACTCTATGCTATGGTTCTGGGCCTGCTTTTCTATCGGAGGCGGAGGTGGCCGCCCTTGTTTTTTCTGTGCAGCGCCACCTCCCCTTAACTTTGTCAGCAGGCAGCAGGCTAGGCGAAGGTGCGCCGGGCAGTTTTTTGCAGCTCAGGGGTCCGGCGCACCCATAACCAGCTGGCCCACTGGTGGTCAGACATCCAGGTCCAGGAGCAGGACCTGTGTCGAGATCATGGGGCTTGGTGAGTAGCTAATATATAGAAGTATAAGTATTGTGTATAATTGTTTTAGGAATAACAAGAATACTGCTGCTTACATTGCAGGTAAATTACGTTTCAAAATCTTCTGTGATTGTAGGACACAGGTGCTCGGCACTACTCTTACTTGTTTGCAACTTTGCGCATGCTTGGGATGTTTATTATGTATGAGTTTATTTTAGAGAACTTAAGTTAGGTAATGGTATTCTTCCTTTGTCCTCCTGTCAAATAGTGGTGGATGGATTGATTCTAGGTTTAGTTCGTATTAGTTGATAATTATTTAGCGGTCTGCATGACACATCCTCTGTCACTGAGTGCAGCTTACCCCAGTCCTTAGTAGAACCTTTTGAGGTTTGTTTAGTGAGTGGTAGGCTTAGCATTGTCAGTCAGTAGCAGAACATCAGACGTAACCAACCAACAATTCAGTGTATGAACAAATTTATGCATGTGTTCTCCATCTCATCTATGCATTTTTGAGGGCTAAAAAAAATGGAAATGCAGACTTTGTGAACAATTGGCCCGTCTGGAATAGGAGGGCTAGGTCAGGTGGTACTTAGGCTTAGTCAGTATTCTGGAATCAGAATGGAACACTGGATTAGTGATCAGAAATAAATAGACGATTCGTGAATCCCGCAAGCCAGTAGTCGATCTGATTAGATAGGTCAATTTTATTGCAATTGTTGTTTCCTAAAATGTTTTTGGGAGCGTTTTTTGAAAATAATTTATTTGTTTCACAGCAATCATTAATGTGTGTCTCTTTCTTTATTATATCTTACATGATCAGCAGCACACAGGGGCAAGAAGACGGGGTCCGAGTCGGCGGAACAACCAGAGGACTGCTCCTCTACCGAGGGCCCTGCTGCTGGCCCCAGGAAGTCCGTCAGTGGTTAATATTAACAATTATATTTTCCTAACTTTTACTGCATCTTATTTTTTCCGAACTATTAATTCTGTTTCCACTTCCTAATTCTAGTTTTTACAAAAGCTTCTTTGATCTTGTCTAAAATTCTAAATTCTGGTTATCCCTGCCTCTAAGTTCTAACTGCCTCTGCTATGACTCTCTGTACTACTACTATTAGTCTGTCTGTAGCTAAGCTTGCCTAGTTGACCACTCTTTATTTAAGGTTTTGAATAAAACTCAGATTGACCAATAGCTTTAGCCACTGAGTCCAGTACTTTGGGTTGTCCTCTTCTAGTCTTCTTAATCTTGAGGCTTTGACAAATCCCACCAACAAAATGCCCAACCAAATATTTGACTATTTTTGATATGATATAGTACATACTACTACACTTGTGGGGATTCTGCACAGCCACATACAGAACTATGCACAAGAAAAGAGGATGTTGGTGATGGGAGGTTGGACCTTCCTCACACCTCAGTCAGAACCCACAACCCCCTGACCGACTAGCTATAGTGTCTCATTAGGTCCCCGAACCCCCACCGAAGATACCCAATGATTACACAACCCAGAACATGACACCCTTTCGCTCACTCACTCGTGTAAGTCCACCACCACACCAAATACCACAGAGTCTATGTGTAAGTTCAAAAGGTTTATTTTTCAACTAACAAGCTCTGCACCTTGTTCTATAAAATTCAGTATACTACAGCCAGCTCCAACATCAAAATGCATTAGATTAAAACAATAAACATGATAGAAGACAAAAGATCTGTGCGAATTCTGGGAGACCCCTCACCGTAGAACGTAGAAGTACTGGTTACATGCATCATAAGCTCTGCAAATCTCTGGTTGGTAGAAGGGAATCTTCGCCTGTTATGAGAAAAATGGTGCACGTTAGATAGTATAATGCAAGCATTTCTCAGTCATGCCAAAAAGTGTAACATGTTATGGCTAAACAATACGGACTAACCGAACTCCATTACAAAGTGGCTTGGTTTTCGACCTCTTGTACGCAACGCTCAGACAGTGGCTGTATGAGCTCATGTGGGCTCAAAGGCGTCTTACTGCACAACAAGCTGCGAGGTAACATGCGCAAAAGACATGAAGCTAAAATGGTTGCATGGCGCAGGCTAACTTTGCAAAGAGCAGAGTAGACTATAATGACTCTAGGGACCATAACACTACTAGTGTCTACTGACTCTACTCTAGTACCCAATTTGGACTAGTGATGTATGTTGTATATGTATGTATTAACTTTTTTTTCAATCTTGCTAGTGAAATTGAATAAATAGGGGGAGGTGTACAGGCAGCTAATGTTTTTTCTAGGCGTACTACCGACCACCAGTGCCGGCACCTGCAGGAGCTACAGGGGGTGAGCCAGCAGCAGTGGCGGGCGGTGGTAAGTTAGATTCATTACTTATTGACATTACACTAGCTGGAAGGGTGTTCACTTCACTCACTGTACTGTGAGACTTATTAAGTATGAAGTTGAAGTGTACATTATACAATGGTTGAAGAAGACACCCTTTACTTAGCATTAGCAGAGTGAGTTGAGTAACCAATGGCCTCTTCTATCTGACTCCAACTCAGCTGTGAAAGTTTTATGGAGAAGACTAAAAGTCAGATCAGATGACCTTGATGGATGTGTTGAACAAAAAGGGAAAGAAGGGGCGAAGGAGGAAGGACGGGCGAGATGTAATATGACTGGCAGAGAAGGATACGTTGGAAGCATGCATAGGTGGCTGCTAGAAATCAGATGCATGGGTTGTTGAAGGATGGGTGGAAGGTGAAAGAAGATGCCTGCCTGGGTGGGCAACACAGGATAGCAAGAATCATCAGCGGTGTTTGGGTCAAACTCAAAGCCAAGGCAAGCAAGGAAGAAGTGGACGCATGGGTGGTTGTCGGTGAAACAAACTAAGGTTTGTTAAGAGATTAAGAAGAAGGATAGACATTTACTTTGAATGGATGGATGCCTGGATGTATTCATCATAGACAGCATAGGTGGAGACTGTCACTGGATGCAGAGTCTTAGTTTGAAGAGAATGTAAAAGAAACCACGCCAGAGTAGCAAAGCCGAGGGGAATATAAGTTATATTTTCAGAATACAGTTGACTCACAGTAGTTTGCAAGCACATCATATATATATATTGTGTATTGTTATCAAGCGCCTTCCTCCGACTCCGAGGGTGGCCTATCTGTTGGTTACACAATCAATCAATCAAAACAAAGTACCTTATGCAGTAGCGGTCGGTGGTGGAAGTTCTGCCGGGCGGTGATGTGGGGAGGGGGGGGGCAGGGTGGGAGGTAGTAAACTATGGATAATGGCCAAATACAAGTAAACATAAAAATAAATAAAATGAATTTCATTGTGCGAACTGCACCACCAAATGAGATGCAGTGCGCGCAACAAATTTATTTTTTACTTACCTGTAATCGTCCGTAACCCATAGTTTACTACCCCCACCCTGCCCCTCCCCACGTCAACGCCCGACAGCACTCCCACCACTGACAGCTATTGACCTTATGTCGTCGTCCCGTGTATAAGCAATGATCATTGGATCAGACATATAATCTGCCTTTTTGGAGTAGCCAGGGGAGGGTGAAAGTGAAATTTAGCAATTGCCCTTCATGTAACAGAGAGAGTATGGCCAGTGCCACCCGTAATAGATAAATACGAGCTTCCCCACCTGCAGACAGTAGTAAATAAAACTAACGTGAGTGTGCATCATGACTCGTATGTTTGTCTTGGGTGCAAGCTTAGCTGACTGAGCTGGCATAACGGCTACAACAAGGTTATGTAATTTAGCTAAACTAGAGATAAGAAGAAGACTGGTGTACTGTGTACTGGAGTCCATAGTGCAAGTATAATGCCTGAAACTCCCACAACTGTTAGAGGCCGAGGAAGTGGGAGGATAGATACTTACCACAAATGTTATGTACTGTGCTTGCTAGTGCTACTGTGCCACTATGTGTTGAATTAATTTTGTTTTACTGTTTTGCTAAGAGTATTGGTTACAATATTCTTTTTTATCCTTGATATAGATCCTCCTTCCCAAGAAAAACCAACACGGAAGGCGTTTGAAGCCAGGGCCGCAAACTGGTGGCCATCTGCCGAGAGTATCGGCGGTGGTGGCTTCGGTGGAGGAGGAGGAGGAGGAGACGGCACCCAACCCCGCCTCCAGTGGTACGGCGCAGCGGTCAGGCAGCCGCCCACTGCCGCACTTTAACATACAGGACTGCTGCCCCCCACCCTGGATGCAACTGCAGGGCATTTTGCCGCCAGATGCTCCTCTGGATGGCACGCCTAGAGGAGCACCTAGAGGACAAACACCTTAAAGCCCGACGAATATAAGAACTATATAGGACCCCGTTGGATTGCCCCTTTCTTATTTCTTTTGTTGGTGGGTGGGAATTGGGCATTGGGGTTTATGGACATTGTTTGGACTTTTTCGTTTTAGACATTGGTTGGGGTTAGGGAGAGGGGTGGGTCAGGTGTGGGATAGTTTATTTTTGTTAGGGTAATAAATTATATTTATACTTAAACATACAATGTTAGTGTTTTGTGGGGGGTAACACACAAGCAGATAGATGTGGTACCCCTCACTGAGTTATTTGTCCTACTAGTACTGTCAGTCTCTCCTCCTAGTCCATTATACCTCCCACCAAACTTATCTTACCTGTGTTTGATGATGATTAAGTTCGGCACAGCGATGGGTGCATGGTTTCCCAAGAGAATGGAGAAGATGCCATGGTTGTGGTGGTAGTAGTAAACACTGGCAGTAGCATTTGCAAAAAAAACAAAAGAGACATTCACTTGCCTGAGAGAGACTGTGGGAGGAGTAGTAGACTGAAGTAAAGTACAGTACAGAAGAAGACTTCCAGACAAACAATATTGCAACTGCTAAAGTAAAATAAAACATAATGGTGGCGGGGACAGCCTAGTACAAGAAGTTACAAACTGTAGTTGTGTCGAGTGAGTCACTTAACACAATCGTAATTCGTAACCTTCACTGCTGTGTGGTAGGATATTGGTGATGAATCCAATCAATGCCGGCAATTATTTATAATGTATTAGGTCCCTTTGGAAAAAAATTGCCTTGCACATAGACTGAGCATGGGTGGGCAAGCAGAAGAAGATCCTCGCCCTGCCTTGAAATTGAATTAGTGTTGCTTTCACCACATCTGCCCCAACAAGCGTGTGATCAATTGTTGGTGTACATTTAATGTAGTCACATCACACCTCAATATCAATCACACAGCCCGGGGGAAGAGGGTTAGGGTTTGATGAATGGATGGGAAGGGGGTTTGGGGAAAGGTTTGACAAAGAAAACCAGTACGCATGAACAAAACAAAAGCAAAACACAATCTTGGCAGACGACCATGATCTTATCCAATAAATCTATAAAGGGAGAAAAAGGAAATGCATGCATGATGAAGATAACTTGATGGTTAATAAGTAGTACTTACTAACTACTACTAGACAATTAGACAGTACAGTGCAGCAGTATATTAATATGTATTTTGCATTGTCTGTATGCCCTCAGAGAGACCCAAATTACATGTTGTACCGGACTATAGATAGCAAAGAAAATTAAAAAATAGTTGTAAGGATCAATTAGCAAACAAACAACAACACAACACACAGTCGTATTGATTGAAGAGAAAAAATGAATCAAATTAATTAAAAGATGATTGATGTATGATACTAAAGTTACTGTATTTTCCTGGTCAAATTGTGGAGTTGCATTTCGTCATTCCTCTTGGTCCTCCCTTCCATGGACGCTCCGCACATCAATCTTGGGTGCCACTGCCTGCCTGATGCGATTGGTAAGGTAAGTGTGAGTTGTTTCTCCCAGTATAGAACAGTGTAAAGGCCGGCCTGTAAGTGTAGATGGAAAAAGAAAAGGGGTGTTGAAAAATCAATAAATAAAAAAAAGCATCAATTACGGCGGAGTGCAAGAAGAGAAGAGAGAACACTTTCAGACTGAGGCGGCTTGGATACATCATGTCTACTCTGTTTACAGCATTAAGCTACAACAACAACAGGACAGAACAGGCCCACGGCACCGGGCTGTGACCCAACCTCCATTTAGCTTAAATTTTGACAGAGCCAGACAAAAGGCATATACAGCAACCTAGCATTTTCAAAATTAAGTTACTAAATCAATGCGCCGCTGTCAGTCATACCACTACACTCGATTCCACCACTACACGGACATGTAGGTCTGCTGTGGTTCTTGTTAAATTGTTGTGTTTACCTTTTATGCCACTTCATGAAACACAGTTATTCCATCAATCATCTCCGATCCAACTGACTGACTGCGTGCAAAGATAGTATAGTCATCATCATGGTGTGGTACGTGTTGTCCAACTCCAACTCAGTCTGTAGTGACTCCGATTAAGTCCCTATTCCATATTAAAAAATTGCAACGGATATTGGCCTACACCTGCAGTAGTAGGAGTACAATTTAGTTATTAAACAACAAGAAGGGAAACATTGACTGTCACTTGAGTCACTTTTACTTTGTAGATTAACTAGTAGAGTTCGACTTCATGCACAACATCAACACAACAAACAACAGCAATCGCTCAGAGTCAGCAAGCATCCAATGCATACCATCATTACCTGTCTTGCTCTTCTCTTAGGCTGCCAGATCAGATGCCTAGTTCTGACAGGTGTGTGTTTTTTTTTACGAGGCAGTGGCCTCATTATTACTCCACATTCATTTTGAGTGTTTTTAGTCACTGTTTCGGTTTTCTTCTTTTCATCTGTGGCACTTTGTCGCAGTTGAAGTTGGTTCACATGGTCAGCGCTGTGATGGGCCGCGGCCTGGGTAGCGGTCATTGGTCAAGTGAGTTTGCAGAAATGTCAGCAAATTTCTTCGAAGAGTCTTGTCTTTCTCTGCCAAGTACCTTCTGTCCTGACAGTGATGACCTTTGGATGCCTACCAAGGCTGTAGCCTTCTGAAAGTGATGAGTTTACTTTTGGATGCCTGCCCAAGTTCTGACAGTGAAGAGTTGTGAATGCATGCAGAGGCAGTAGCCTTCGGACAGTGATGAGTTTCGGCTCGGAAACAAAACGGAGGATAGCTATAGTCACGTTTCACTTCTTCTGGAGGGACTGTTAGAGGCAACATTTCTTGTACTATTCTCCATCCAATGTCTGGCTTGATGGAAATGTATTTAGGGTGAGTCAGGAGGATGGAGCAGGACTCTGAGGAGTGGACAGTTAAATGCACAGACGTGCAACTCCAATAAGGAAATAAAAAGAGAGGACGGTGGTGATGGATTTGTTGTGATTTGATTTGAACCAAAAAGATACACACACAAATAAAGGAAGGACGAAAGTAACAATTTGAAAGCCTAGTTGTCAGGAAAGAGGAGCTCGTCCTCAAACTCTGGTGGTTTGGACAGAAGTAGGTCATGTAACCCACTACTCACATCTTCGAAGTCGCTCTCCTCTTCCTGCTGTGATTCAGGTATTTTGTACTCTGGTGGTATAAAGTGCTGATTCATTTTGATCATGGTTAACCTCTCCACGCTTTTGGGCGAGAGACTGGGCCTTTTCAAAGTTACAATGACACCAGCAGCACTGAAAACACGCTCAGAAGAGACACTTGCAACAGGGGAAGCCAGGTACTTTATCGCCAGCCTGCTGAGCACTGTCCATTGGCTTCTTTTCCCATACCAATACACCAATGGGTTTCAATCCATGAAGACCTCTGTTGGGTCATCCAGTTAGGCCTGGACCATCCGCTCAATGCTCAGGGGTGCTCCGATGTGCTCAGCCTCTTTTGCCTTTGCATCAGCCCTGGACTGACCATACCCCTGCCATAGAAACCAATCAGTTGCCGATTGTATTGTGGATGATCCTGTTCTTGCTGTTGTTGATGTTATTGGTAGTGTTGGTGTCGGTGTCCACTTGGAGGCAAACGCACTGCCATCAGGCTCTGAAGTAGAACTTGACTCTGGATGCCCTGTAGTACTTGTTCTGGCCCGGGGTGGGGGGCCTCTAATTACCAGCCGTTCATTTTCAAAGTCAATGGCTTGCTCAGCTACCAAAGTTTTGTAGTTGGCAACATCCACTTCTGAAAAAGGAATTACTGCCTTACTGTTCAGAAATACTTTGTACCGTGGATCCAAAATTGTGGCAGTAATGTAATGTGGATGTGACACAATTTTATTTTGACTCCTTGTATTTTCAGATAAGCGAACGGCTAAGGAGTCCGCCAAATAACATGTGTCTTGTTTGTCATCCACACCTGCGTATGTTTCAGACACCTCCTTCAGCTGTTGCTCTAGCATGTGCAACAATGGGATAGCTTGGCCCATATTACAGTCCTCCCTGCTGACTTCACGTGTGAAGACCTCAAAAGGAAGTAGCATCTCTGTCAGGCATTTAACGAGGTCCCATTGGCCCATCTCAGCGGTCATGCCTCTCACAATAGGATCCCCTAATCTTTGCATGACATAAGCATTGAGTGGTATGTACTGTTCAAACAGACGATCAAGTATGTAATAAGTTGAATTCCAATGTGTTGGCACCTCCTGTGCTTTGACTGGCATTTTATGCTCATGTTGAATGACCCACTGCTGCTTACGGGCTTTAAAAGAATGGCTGAAATGTATGCATATTCTTCTGCAGGTGGCCAGTAAGTTGCTGACTTTGTATTCATTTTGCAGAAAGTCTTGAACAACATTGTTAATGCAGTGTGCCAAACATGGGACCCTGAAATAGCCACTATCTTTCATGGCCCTAACTACATTACTGCCATTTTCCGTGGTAACAAAACCAATGTTAAGCCCTCTTGGGCGCAGCCACTCAAAGACCTTGCTATTAAACTCATCCAAAATGTTTGCAGCAGTATGAGATTTCTCCATGGCAAACATGGCTACAGTTGCATATTTGCGAGTGGCATGAAAAATCTCAGCAGCGTCAACACCAGCAGATATCTGTTCTCTTACCCCCACAAAAAGAGATCCAGTGTGCATTGATGTACATGTAATCAGTGGCTTGACAACTGGTCCACATGTCTGTTGTCAGGTGGATACTCTGAACAGCACTCTGCTTCAAGGATTTCCCAAGCAATTCCAGCTCGTCGTGATGTAGTGCTGGAACAGCAACTCTGGCAAAATAGTAGCAGCTGGGAACCTGCCATTTTGGGCAGATGGCTGTCACAAATTCCAGAAAACCCACCCCTTCAACAGAAGAAAAAGGGAGACGGTCCAGTGCTAACCTTTTAGCCAGCTTCGCATTGTACAGACGTGCTATTGGGTGGTTTCGTTCGTACTGCCCCTCCCCCCTAAACATGCTGATAATGGTAGGCTGCATGGTTTTCCTTTCTCTTAGGCTCAACAACGCACTTTTTTTTATTGTGGTACTCCTTGCTGTCTCAGGCTGACTCTTACTCTTGTGCCACTGAGATGTTGCTGAAGATGTGGGCGACGATAACACTGCACTGTTGGGGACAGGGCTACTTTGTGTGCCACTACCAGAGAGAATGTCTCCCTGTCCTTCCTCTTCCACCATGATCGGATCTTCTACTCGTTTATCCCCACCTGCACCAATGGTTGCAGTTTTTATGCCGCGAAGATGGTCCTCCCAGTCGATCAATATCAGGCTCAGCATCACTTGTTTCCACCATTAGGCTGGCTACCTCTTCCATACTCATGTGCTTGGGCCTGGGTTGGTGGGTTGGGCCCACTGATGTGGAGGTGCTGCCCCCAACTTATCCCCTGGACATCGCTGCTGTAGGCGTCATGTTTGGTTTTCCAAAAAAGGTTTTGGCGGCACACCAAACTCAAGTATCACTTCCTTCTTCTGTTCCTTCTTCTCAATAGCAACTTTCTTGGTACTGGAGGACCTGGTACCTGCTTTCTTTGGGGGCATCTTCTTCAGATGTCAGCAGCGCACAAGTTGCAGAGATGTCTGGTCAGGTCACTTACACGTCACGTCGTGTACAGCAGCAGGACGTCTGTCTGGCAGCACAACGGGCGATGATGACATACCTCCTCCTCAGTCTTTTGTGCACCTAAAAGCAAAAAAGCCAGAAGAAGATCAGTCAAACAGTAGTACAATCAAACTAATATAATATATAACTTAGTGTGTGGTGGTCACAATTATTCAACTTTAGTAACTCAGTGAACAACAACAGTGTAGCCATTTATGAGACTTTGACAACAAGGCCAGGGCTTTCCTTGTGTACTGTGTACACTCAGGAAGAATAAGAATAGCAAAGAACAAAAACATAAATGTAGTGGAGCCTGTTTGGCCTAAATTTGTGCATCACGTGGGATGGATGCAGCATCAGGAGCTGCAGCTCGCAATGGGGATGGATTTGGAAGCAGTAAGACAAGAGGAACAATGGAAAGACACGCAGGCCTATATGGCAAAAACAGCACACTACTAACTACCACTACAAAATGGCCCCCAGCCACATGGTCACTCACAGGCACAAGGCACGGCAAACAATGAACTCAAGCAGGTCTATATGGCCAGACAAAGGATGCCTGATAAACAACACAGCTTTAATGCAAAAACGAAAATCCACATGGCTAAAAACAGGTTGGAAAGTTATACAACAACAACAACACATACACATGCAAAAAAGGCATTTATTTAACACACCCATAAAAGTGAAATACACCCCAAAAAAAACCCACATTTTGCAATTCAATCCAATGCCATCGATACCCTAAATGAAATTCAACAGACAGAACTTAAACAGTTGTTTCATGCACCCATGAGTACTTCTGGGCCTACTGGCTGAAAAGGACTAACACACACCCAAAAAGTGATCCCCGCCAAAAAAACACATTTTACTATTCAATCCAATGCCATCCATGCCCTAAATGATGTTTAAATTCAACAGACAACACAAAAACAGTTGTTTTATGTACCCATGATAATAGATGAGTACCTCTGGGCCTACTGGCAGACTAGGCCACAAGCTTGGAGGCCTATGGCAAAAAGCACAGTGGCTGGTCCCACAAAATGGCAGCCACCACATGGCTAGGCCACCCACAACAACAAGAAAAGGAAGACAAGACAGACAATGCAGGCCTATGGCAAAAGCACAATGCCTTGCTTCACAAAATGGCCGCCACCCACAATAACAGGAAAGTGAAGACAAAGGACAGGACCAGGAAGTTGGTGTCTCTGGGGAACTTCCTCTTTAAAAAAATTGTAAAAAAAGAAAAATGACTTCTTGCTCAAAAAACTACAGCCAAAGGACAACCTGAGGACTTTCTTGAGCGAAAAGGTTTTATGCTGCTCGAGAGATATTCTTCGCCAGATTGAAAATTCTGCGTGTTCGGCATCGCGATCTTCACAAAAAGTCGTTATCGCGTGTGCGAACATGCATATTTAGTGCGCGAAGTAGAAAAAAAGTGTAAGTCCGCATTGTCGTGCAGTGCGGAGTTGCCAAAACTACGCAAGCTGAACACCCAGGGTTACCTACTGGCTGAAAAGGCCTATTTATTTAAACACACCAAAAAACTGAAATTCCACCCCAAAAAACACATTTTGCAATTCAATCCAATGCCATCCATGCCATAAATGATGACAACACAGAAACAGTTTTATGCACCCATGATGACTACCTCTGGGCCTACTTACAGACTAGGCCACAAGCTTGGAAGCCTATGGCAAAAGCAAGCACACTGCCTTACTCAACAAAAGGGCCGCCACCCACATGACCAGGCCACCCACAATAACAAGAAAGTGAAGACAGACAATGAATGCAGCCCTATGGCAAAAGCAGTGCACACAGCCTAGATGGCTCCACAAAATGGCCACTAACCACCCACAATTAAAAGAAATGGAAGACAGACAGTGCAAGCCTATGGCAAACGCACACTGCCTTACTCCACAAAATGTCCACCACCCACATGGCCAGGCCACCCACAATAGCAAGAAAGTGAAGACAGACAATGAATGCAGGCCTATGGCAAAAGCACACTGCCTGGATGGCTCCACAAAATGGCCGCTAGCCACACACAACAAAAAGAAATGGAAGACAGACAATGTAAGCCTATGGCAAAAACACACTGTCTGCCTACATAAAATGGCTATATGTCAAAAAAAGGGGGAAGGAGAGGTTTTTAACGGTTAGGTTCACCCTCCAATTGTATACATAAATAAATAAATAGCCTGAACCTTCAGGTTATAGGAACCTAACCTAGGGGTGTCAGGAAGGCACTTGTTTCCCGAAAAAACACCCAAGGAAAAGAAAGGGGCAGAACAATTCCTTTCTTGAGTCCCCTCACTCACCAGGGTTTCCCCACGGTGACATGCTTCATCATTGGGGTCTTCTCAGTCCTCTACGGACTGAGGCGTGCTGCAACTTGCGGATTACGTAGGAGCACTGAACAAAACTATGTGTGGTGCAAGTGTCGTGGTATGGAGTGGTTTAAAGTGAATTAAAATAATCAACTAGTGGGCCAAATATATTTTATTCTTGCTCCTAGCTAATTGGTTAAAAAAGTGGGTAATATGCTAGAATAAACTACTTTAATGGGTAAGTGTACCTAGCATATGGTCGACTAGTTTCGAGCTTCCCTAGCTCTTCCTCAGGACTACACTGGGACCAGCCCAGTGCAAGTACCACTCCTAGAGGACCTGATTCCGGTGCAAAGATAAGTGAAAAAACACACAAACGTTGCGCCTACTAAGCATGCGTTAAGGAAAATACATACGTAATGTACGTCTAGTAAAAATCTGTAGGATAAAAAACAGACGTTAAAGGGGAAAAGGCAGAATATGCTTATTTTCATAGAATATAATGGTGGTTACACTATACACCTGTGTTGCAATATTCATTAGTGACGTATTCTTATTGTGCCACTATGTTGTTCTCCAGTCAGTACATCTTTCATGCTGGCGTTTCGCTATATCGTGAATAAAGGTGTTTGTGAATGCACACAGTGCACATATAATAAAACAAACAAAAAACAAAAAACATGCATCTGACATGACAAACTACACACAAGACTGACAGTAGTACGATAGTACATACATCTTAAAAGGCAAAACTGTGCCTCATGATCGACTGAGGGGGTGTGGACACTCGTACACCTAGAGAGAAAGTACAAGCGATATGGTAAAATATCAGGAGCGCCGTCTTGTTGGTAGACCTAGCGCAAGTGGAAAAAATACGATGGAAAACCTTCTCCGTTAGTGATGGGAACGGGGCTTCCCTCCGCCATGTAGTTACTCACTTGTACTTTTCAAGCCACCCTCCGGAATCACCTACTGGAGACCTGCCTCGCCGACCGCATACTGTGTGGTTGCGAGCCGGGAGCCGAAATATCTACCTGGGTGGGGATTTGAAAGGAAAGAAGGACTTGCCGATTGCGGTCCTCTTCCGTGGCCGCCATCTTGGAACAGGCAAAATTCTTAATACAAGAGGAAGAATGGAGAAAGTGAACTCCATAATAAACAAAAATACTAGAGAGTCATTTGACATCGGCACCAACCCACACAAAATAAAGGAATGGGCTATGGAGCCAGTGGGCGTTGTGTCTTTAACCTTAGACAGAAGAGAAGGTGATGCGGGACTAGTTCAGCCATCTTAGATCGGGGAGAGAGTATCTGATGGTACAATACTTTCTTTCAAATGAGTAGTCGTCCTCAATGTTACATTTGGTTGAAAAACAGGACCGGGTGACCCATTGGTACTTCAATAAGTGGTTAATACAAAACCCAAAGTATATTTGTAACTTGGGAGAAATTAGGAAAAATAGGAAAAAATTAGGAAAAAGTGGAGACACGTGGTCTGCGTTACAGTAGAGAGTATCTCAGTTAAATAATGTCATATGAAAAAAGGGGGCACATACTCTGAAGGGTATTTGCACATCTCGCATCCCAGGAAAAATAGCCAGCTTAATTTTTCACTATGTTCGTGGGAGGAATGTATTCTGGGTAACACATTGCCAGGTGGTTCTAGCCATTAATAAAACAACTGCTGGAAAGAAAAACTTAGTTTGAGGTGAAATGGCCCCATGGTATATCATCATTCAGGCCGAGGTCATCTGATCGCAGTTTAAAGACCCAACGTTGTTCTTTTTCATGAAGATTTTTTTCGCTGTTGGGATAGTTGCTGATATGTTCAAGAATGACCCAACTAAAGTCATTTGGTGTGTGTTGTTGTTCCAAAAAATGTGTGGTCATTTTGGTATTGTTATGTTTACATCTGAAATTACTGCGGTGTTCAACCATTCTCGTGTTCACTTTTCTTGTGGTCATCCCCACATAATGGAGATTACACACGCAAGTAATGAGGTATATTACCCCGGTAGTGTTGCAATTCGTGAATGATCGAAGATTCCACGTTACGCCATTGTTGCAGGTGACAATTTTAGTTGCAGTGGTTAGGTGACATACGCTACAGTTGCCACACGGGTAGTGTCCCTCTGGGAGTGGGTGGAGTAGGCGTACTGGACCTACAGTCTTTGTTGGGTTAGGTCTGGTATGTACCAAATAGTTCCTTAAGTTTTTCGCTTTTTTATGACTGAACATAGGTTGTTGCAAGTTCAAACCTCCACTATTCAGGATTCGCCAATGTTTCTTAATTATCTTGGTCACTTGATCTGATGCGGTATTGAAAGTTGTGATGCAGATTTGTCGTTTGTCTTTTTTGTCAGCTATTTTTTCAGGTTTAGGTTCTAGCAGAGCGTCACGGTTATTGTTGGATGCTCGTTTTTGTGCTTTGGACACAAGATGTAGTGGGTAATGCCGTTGTACCAATTTTTTGGATAGATCTTTGGCTTGCCTTTTGTAATCCTCTCTTGTGGTGCAATTGCGTCTTAGGCGCAAGAATTGCCCGAAGGGGAGATTGTCTTTGAGGCTTCTTGGGTGGAAACTTTCGTACACCAGGAGGCAGTTTCTTGCCGTGGGTTTAAAATGTGTGGTCGTGATCAGGCGGCCCTCGTGTGCTGATATGTTAAGGTCAATAAAAAACAACTTAGATCTACTCATGGTGAAGGTGAATTTTAAAAAAGGATCTTGTTGGTTAAGCCAGAGTAGGAAAAATTCAAAACCTGTTTCGTCGCCTTCCCAAATGAGGAGCACATCGTCGATATATCTCTTCCATAACTTGATCTTATGAATGTGTGGGTTGTTGTTATGGAGGATCTTGTGTCGTTCCAGATGATGTACGTAGAGCCCTGCCAGGCTCGGCGCAAAGGTGCTTCCCATGCTCGTACCGTGCGTTTGTTTGTACAATGAGTCATTAAATTGGAAGAAATTTTCGGTTAGAGCTAGGCGACAGCATTCTAGAACCACGTGTTTGGGCGTGTGGTAAGCCCAATTGTTTTCAAAGAGTACTTCCTCAAGAATATCCAGTGTGTCCTTGTGTGGTAAACTGGTGTACAAGCTTTCCACATCAAGGCTGATTAGGATGCTGGTTGTGGGGTTGAAATCTAGATTTTGGATCAGACACAGAACAGCTTTTGTGTCTTGTAAATATGTGTCAGTCGCTTGGACTAAGGGTCTTAGAAAGGTGTCGGCAAATTTAGACAAAGGTTCCAAAATTGAACCAATCCCTGATACTATAGGTCTGCCAGGTGGTTTGACCATAGACTTATGTATCTTAGGGATAGTGTAGAAATAAGGAATGACCGGTTTCTTGTTTTCTAGAAAGTCTGCTTCTTTCTTACTTATCCAGTCATTAATGAGAGATTCTTCGACCAAGTTCGCAATCTCTATCCTTAGCCGTTCAGTTGGATCAGTTGGTATAGCTAGATAGTTCCTTCTGTCGTCCAACAGTCTGAGACACTCAGTTTGGTAATCAGATGTGTTTTGTAGGACTATAGCTCCACCTTTATCGGCTGGTTTGATCGTGAGAGTTTTTTCTTTAGAGAGTTGGTGAATCGCCTCTTGTTCAATTTTCCTTGTATTGTGAAAAACTCTTATAGATTTCGGGTCCAACTCCCTAACTTCCTTCATTACCGCTTTTTCAAATGCTAGTAACTCAATAGGGAGGGTATTAGGTGGTGGTGTGAAGTTCGATTTTTTGTGTAGTCCTGTGTCCGTCTTAGATGTAAGGTCTTGTTCTTTGTCTTTGAAAAATACATCCAACTTGATTCTGCGTATGAATTCTTTCAATTCGCAGATCAGTTTGAATTTATCCAACGTTGCTGTAGGTACAAAACCTAATCCTTTTTCCAACACATTTTTCTGAATCGGTGTCAAGGATAGGTTGGATAGGTTGACTATGAGGCTTGGTTGTTGCTCGTCGAGGGCAAATTCGGTGGGCCCATGCTCCGTGTGTGACTCCTCACTGATTCCAGTGGCTGAGCCCATTGTACTTGCTGACCGCGTCTGTTTTTTCCTCTTGGGGGATTCTTTCCTCTTCCTAAAAACGCTGGTTTTGTTCTTGGTTCTGAGGTTCCCAATAAGGGTAGGGTTGTGGTGGGTATGGTTGCTGAAATGGTGGAGGTCCATAGAAGAATTGTGGGGGTGGAGGGCCATAAGGTGGGGCGTTTTGGAATGGGGACCAGCCGAACCTTGCTCCACCCCTGTTCCTAGGTCGCCCTCCTCTTGGTCATCTGTTTCGGGTGGTGGAGTTATAATTACCACCAGGATCTGAAAAGTCAGAGCCTGTATCTGAGCCATCGCTGTCAGTGTTGTAACCCGGGTTGCGGTTAGATGGAGTGTAGTCATCTCTCGTATAGGGGTACATTTTCTCTTGTGAGAAATTCTTTTGGTCTTTTTTTAGTTTGATATACTTGGCATCTTTCAAGCCAATTTCAAATTCAGCCATGCTTTTGTTAAGTTCTTCCAATCGTTTTTTTAACTCAGCTGTAGTTTGATAGGTTTTTAGACGAATCTCAAGATCATGGATCCCAATTTTCATTTCTTCAGACAAACGTGTAGCTGTTTTAATAATTAGCACTAACCAATCTCTGGTGCAGTGCCAAGATATTAGAGACATATCGACGATGTGCTCCTCATTTGGGAAGGCGACGAAACAGGTTTTGAGTTTTTCCTACTCTGGCTTAACCAACAAGATCCTTTTTTAAAATTCACCTTCACCATGAGTAGATCTAAGTTGGTTTTTCTTGACCTTAACATATCAGCACACGAGGGCCGCCTGATCACGACCACACATTTTAAACCCACGGCAAGAAACTGCCTCCTGGTGTACGAAAGTTTCCACCCAAGAAGCCTCAAAGACAATCTCCCCTTCGGGCAATTCTTGCGCCTAAGACGCAATTGCACCACAAGAGAGGATTACAAAAGGCAAGCCAAAGATCTATCCAAAAAATTGGTACAACGGCATTACCCACTACATCTTGTGTCCAAAGCACAAAAACGAGCATCCAACAATAACCGTGACGCTCTGCTAGAACCTAAACCTGAAAAAATAGCTGACAAAAAAGACAAACGACAAATCTGCATCACAACTTTCAATACCGCATCAGATCAAGTGACCAAGATAATTAAGAAACATTGGTGAATCCTGAATAGTGGAGGTTTGAACTTGCAACAACCTATGTTCAGTCATAAAAAAGCGAAAAACTTAAGGAACTATTTGGTACATACCAAACCTAACCCAACAAAGACTGTAGGTCCAGTACGCCTACTCCACCCACTCCCAGAGGGACACTACCCGTGTGGCAACTGTAGCGTATGTCACCTAACCACTGCAACTAAAATTGTCACCTGCAACAATGGCGTAACGTGGAATCTTCGATCATTCACGAATTGCAACACTACCGGGGTAATATACCTCATTACTTGCGTGTGTAATCTCCATTATGTGGGGATGACCACAAGAAAAGTGAACACGAGAATGGTTGAACACCGCAGTAATTTCAGATGTAAACATAACAATACCAAAATGACCACACATTTTTTTGGAACAACAACACACACCAAATGACTTTAGTTGGGTCATTCTTGAACATATCAGCAACTATCCCAACAGCGAAAAAAATCTTCATGAGAAAGAACAACGTTGGGTCTTTAAACTGCGATCAGATGACCTCGGCCTGAATGATGATATACCATGGGGCCATTTCACCTCAAACTAAGTTTTTCTTTTCAGCAGTTGTTTTATTAATGGCTAGAACCACCTGGCAATGTGTTACCCAGAATACATTCCTCCCACGAACATAGTGAAAAATTAAGCTGGCTATTTTTCCTGGGATGCGAGATGTGCAAATACCCTTCAGAGTATGTGCCCCCTTTTTTCATATGACATTATTTAACTGAGATACTCTCTACTGTAACGCAGACCACGTGTCTCCACTTTTTCCTAATTTTTTCCTATTTTTCCTAATTTTTCCCAAGTTACAAATATACTTTGGGTTTTGTATTAACCACTTATTGAAGTACCAATGGGTCACCCGGTCCTGTTTTTCAACCAAATGTAACATTGAGGACGACTACTCATTTGAAAGAAAGTATTGTACCATCAGATACTCTCTCCCCGATCTAAGATGGCTGAACTAGTCCCGCATCACCTTCTCTTCTGTCTAAGGTTAAAGACACAACGCCCACTGGCTCCATAGCCCATTCCTTTATTTTGTGTGGGTTGGCGCCGATGTCAAATGACTCTCTAGTATTTTTGTTTATTATGGAGTTCACTTTCTCCATTCTTCCTCTTGTATTAAGAATTTTGCCTGTTCCAAGATGGCGGCCACGGAAGAGGACCGCAATCGGCAAGTCCTTCTCTCCTTTCAAATCCCCACCCAGGTAGAAATTTCGGCTCCCGGCTCGCAACCACACAGTATGCGGTCGGCGAGGCAGGTCTCCAGTAGGTGATTCCGGAGGGTGGCTTGAAAAGTACAAGTGAGTAACTACATGGCGGAGGGAAGCCCCGTTCCCATCACTAACGGAGATGGTTTTCCATCGTATTTTTTCCACTTGCGCTAGGTCTACCAACAAGACGGCGCTCCTGATATTTTACCATATCGCTTGTACTTTCTCTCTAGGTGTACGAGTGTCCACACCCCCTCAGTCGATCATGAGGCACAGTTTTGCCTTTTAAGATGTATGTACTATCGTACTACTGTCAGTCTTGTGTGTAGTTTGTCATGTCAGACGCATGTTTTTTGTTTTTTGTTTGTTTTATTATATGTGCACTGTGTGCATTCACAAACACCTTTATTCACGATATAGCGAAACGCCAGCATGAAAGATGTACTGACTGGAGAACAACATAGTGGCACAATAAGAATACGTCACTAATGAATATTGCAACACAGGTGTATAGTGTAACCACCATTATATTCTATGAAAATAAGCATATTCTGCCTTTTCCCCTTTAACGTCTGTTTTTTATCCTACAGATTTTTACTAGACGTACATTACGTATGTATTTTCCTTAACGCATGCTTAGTAGGCGCAGCGTTTGTGTGTTTTTTCACTTATCTTTGCACCGGAATCAGGTCCTCTAGGAGTGGTACTTGCACTGGGCTGGTCCCAGTGTAGTCCTGAGGAAGAGCTAGGGAAGCTCGAAACTAGTCGACCATATGCTAGGTACACTTACCCATTAAAGTAGTTCATTCTAGCATATTACCCACTTTTTTAACCAATTAGCTAGGAGCAAGAATAAAATATATTTGGCCCACTAGTTGATTATTTTAATTCACTTTAAACCACTCCATACCACGACACTTGCACCACACATAGTTTTGTTCAGTGCTCCTACGTAATCCGCAAGTTGCAGCACGCCTCAGTCCGTAGAGGACTGAGAGGACCCCAATGATGAAGCATGTCACCGTGGGGAAACCCTGGTGAGTGAGGGGACTCAAGAAAGGAATTGTTCTGCCCCTTTCTTTTCCTTGGGTGTTTTTTCGGGAAACAAGTGCCTTCCTGACACCCCTAGGTTAGGTTCCTATAACCTGAAGGTTCAGGCTATTTATTTATTTATACATAAAATGGCTGCCACCCTTAATGGCCAGGCCAAAACAAAAACAAGCATAAACCAAGGGGAACAAAGAAAAGACTTGCAGGCCTGTATGGAAAAAGCAGCACACTACTAAACTACCACCACAAAATGGCCCCAAGCCAAATGGTCACTCACAGTCACAACGGGCCATGGGAAACAATGAACTCAAGCAGGCCTATATATGACCAGACAAAGGAAGCCTGCTAAACAACACAGCTTTAATACAAAAATGCAAAAACGAAAATCAACAGGACTATGAAAGGTTGGAAAGTTAAACAGCAAGCACACACACACATCCAACAAAGGTATTTATTTATTAACACACACTCAAAAAGTGAAATACACCCCAAAAACAACATTTAGCAATTCAATCCAATGCCATCAATGCCCTACATGATGTTTAAATTCAACAGACACCACAGAAACATGCACCCATGGGTATCTCTGGGCCTACTGGCTGAAATTTCAAAGAAAAACAACTAGGCCCCTACTAAAACTACAGGCCACCCACAACAATACATTTTAAAAACGATGAAAATCCCCCAAAAATGTAGGTACAAACAAGCCCCAATCAAACAAACAAGTACACCAATTCTCCAACTTACTTGTAAAATCTCAAATCCAAAAGTTCTCAAATCCAATCCAATGATATGATGCAGCAGACAGACACAAAAAGTGATCCTTCCAGCTGCAAATCCAAATGAAAGTGAACAGCACATGGACAAAGCACTGGGAGGAGCCTGCTGGACATGAACAGGAAGTTGGAGACTCAGAGGCACTTCCTTCCTCTTGAAAAAAAAAAGGAAAAAAAGGAAAAGGACTCCTTGCACAAAAAACTACAGCCAAATCACAATCTGAGGAGTTTTTTTAGCAAAATGATCATTTTCGAGAAGGTTTTATGATGCTCGAGAGATATTCTTTGCCAGATTGTAGTTTCTGCGTGTTACCAACACTGCCGCCGGAAGTCAGATCGCGCGTCCGAATGACGTGTTTGCGGTCGCACACTCTTGTGGGATTGTGCGGCAGGATTCCAAATCTCATTGCACACGCGAACGGATAGAAAATCTCGTCGGCGAATGCAGAATCACGGTAAGTCATTACCGCGCGCACGAGAACGCATATTGAGCGAGCAAAGAAGAAAAACAGCTACGCTACATTGCAGATTGCGTAGTATTCAGTAACTACGCGTTCTAGGCAAACTGCAAAGTCACCGAACTCCGCAAACTCCGCGAGCGTAGTGTAGTTCACCGCCCAGGGTTACTTATGACCCCACAATCAAATCATGCTTTAAAACTATAACAAGGACCCCTCCCACCATCCACTTTGTCTTATTTTGCTACTCTCGATGAGCTACTTATACCTTATGCTCTGATTTAGATTGTGCAGAATCAAGTGTTTGTGTGTTGCCTTTTTTTACGACCCCTTTTGTACATTGCGTTTTCTGATTTCTCTTTTTGCTCTTTTAGAAATATTGTAATGCTGAGCTAATTGAACAGCTCCAACGTATGTGCACTTTGGCGCCGATGGTAGAACGGATGCACTTCTTCACCTTTCAAAAGGTATGCCTGGCATAGCCCAGAACAATGCGCCCTGTTGTTATCACGAAAGCACCTCCCTTCCCCCTCAAACCCCCCCCTCTCAGAGCAGTCACAGACTATTACAGCTGCCCTTGGGGCAGGACATTTAGTGAAAGATAGTGCAGCTGCTTACAAGCTGCTCCATGTTTCACAATGCAGATAGCAGCACTTGATTCATTCATTTACATGGGGCCGCACGCTCATCTAAATGAGTAACACCTTCTCAAGATATCGATGGTGCTACATGTGTACCAGCGCTACCTGTAATACAGAAGTGAGAGCACAAGTGTCTGCAGCCCATTATGCCCCTAGGGCACTAGGCATAATACAGCCTCTGGCATAATGTGTTTTTTATTCATTCAACAGCATGTTGCATGTTACCATATCGATTACCTGGCCTTTTCTGATTTAACTCTTTGTTTGATCTACACACAAACAGCACCTGATGGCCCCTCTGGCTTGGTTTATGATGAATAAGGGCCTCATAGGCGTTTAATACAGGTAACAGCATACACAAATTGGCATGAACTACTCATGCCATTACAATGAAAGCATTACCACGCACATCTTCACCTCGCATTTGCCTTTACCACGCATTTCTTTACCACAAAAAATGTAAGTATTTTGCCAGTAAGCCCAAATCCATTGGCCATTTGATATATATATATATATATATATATATATATATATATATATATATATATATATATATATTCACTGAAAAAACCATAGGTTTCACACATGTTATAGTTAGCGGAAATTTTACTGATAAAAAACCAATGAAATTCCCCCGTTATAGTTAGTGCAGGCAACTATAACTCACGCGACCGCAATCCTCTGCTGATGCTAATACTGTATTTAGACACTTATTTGCCCATGTCTTCTTCCATAAATTTTTAGCTATACATATATTACAAATATTTTTTTTTCATAAAGACACATATGTCATCAGCAGAAGATTGCGGTCGCGTGAGTTATAGTTGCCTGCACTAACTATAACGGGGGAATTTCATTGGTTTTTTATCAGTAAAATTTCCGCTAACTATAACATGTGTGAAACCTATGGTTTTTTCAGTGAATTTGCAAGGTTTTTTAAATGCTAATTCCTAACTATAACGTGTGTGAAACCTATGATTTTTTCAGTGAATTTGTACGGTTTTTTAAATGCTAAGTTACTTTACGCCATTCGTGGCGTGCGCGCCCACTTAACGCAGTTCGTTCCGTGCGCGCACGGTGCGATTCGCGCACCGTGCGCGCACAGTGAGCACGCGGTGCGCTTCGCGCACCGCGCGCCCACTTTACGCAGTCAGTGCCGTGCACGCACGGTGGGGACGCGGTACGCTACGCGCACCGCGTGCCCACGTTACGCTAGATGGGCCATGTACGCACGATGCGCTTCGCGCACCGTGCGCACATGGAGGACATATGATGCACTTCGTTTTGAAAGGTAATATTTTAATTTTTCGCACATGTTATAAGCCATGCACAAATGGTGCCCTTCGGGCACCATTTGCACACGGGGTGGGGAGAGTGTGGATAATTTTTTTTTTTTAATATTTTTTTACCGTACGCGTACGGTAAGCGTAATCGGCGAAATTAGCGAAAAAATAAAAATTCCGTTTTTGGCCTTGGGGGATCTTTGGGGACTCCCTCAACATGGCTAGGTGTTTTGGAGCTGTCCAAACAGCCCCTTTACATGTTTTTGTGCTTTGTATTTTAATCCACACTCTCAGTGCGAGAGAGAAAATGGCGGCCGCCGCTTCCTGGTTTCGGCCGATTCGAATGGCGACCGCCAGTAGGTAGTTATAGTTAGGACCACGTTTCCATAGGAAATCCGCAACATTCTATTTTGAATAACTTTGGCGCCGGTCGACAAATCCTCGCGAATTTTTCAAAATAGGTGGGGCGCTACGCTCCGCTCCTACCCTGAAAGTCTCGGGGGGATTCGTCAAGCGGGGGCTGAGATAAAAGGGGGGTCCCAAAACGCGTTTTTCCCATGCATTTTTCCATAGGACCTTTAGACACAGCTACAGCCCGAACGGCTGAACAGAATTACTTGAAATTTGGCAGAGAGGTAGTCCTCAGGTCAAGGAAGTGCCTTTTGTAGGTTTGGTGTAAATCTGTTCAGTAGATTCTGAGAAAATAGCCTTTAAATCAATATATATATCTGAGCCAGCTTACGGTGCGCTTACGGTGCGCTTACCGTACGCGTACGGTGGCGTGCGCGAGCGCGATTCTGATTGGCCCTTAGATCTTAGTAAACATTCGAATCGGTCGAAACCAGGAAGCGGCGGCCGCCATTTTCTCTCTCGCACTCTGACAGGGGGTTGAAAAACCAAGTGCAAAAACATGTAAAGGGGCTGTTTACACAGCTCCCAAGCACCTAGCCATGTCGAGGGAGTCCCCAACGATCTCCCAAGTGAAAAAAGGCAATTTTAATTTTTTCGAAAATTTCGCCGATTACGCTTACCGTACGCGTACGGTAAGAAATAATAAAAAAAAAATATATATATCCACATTCTCCCCACCCCGTGTGCAAAAGGTGCCCGACGGGCACCTTTAGTGCATGGCTTATTAGAGCTAAACAAAACATATATTTTACCTGTCACAACGATGCTCATCATATGTTCTCCATGTGCGCACGGCAACTATAACTCACGCGACCGTAATCCTCTGCTGATGACATATGTGTCTTTATGAAAAAAAAATATTTGTAATATATGTATAGCTAAAATTTAATGGAAGAAGACATGGGCAAATAAGTGTCTAAATACAGTATTAGCATCAGCAGAGGATTACGGTCGCGTGAGTTATAGTTGCCTACAGTAACTATAACGGGGGAATTTCATTGGTTTTTTATCAGTAAAATGTCCAGCTAACTATAACATGTGTGAAACCTATGGTTTTTTCAGTGAATATATATATATATATATATATATATTACCTACTGGCGGTCGCCAGTAGGTAGTTATAGTTAGGACCCCTTTTCCATAGGAAATCCGCAACATTCTATTTTGAATAACTTTGGCGCCGGTCGACGAATCCTCGCGAATTTTTCAAAATAGGTGGGGCGCTACGCTCCGCTCCTACCCTGAAAGTCTCGGGGGGATTCGTCAAGCGGGGGCTGAGATAAAAGGGGGGTCCCAAAACGCGTTTTTCCCATGCATTTTTCCATAGGACCTTTAGACAGGGCTACAGCCCGAACGGCTGAACAGATTTACTTGAAATTTGGCAGAGAGGTAGTCCTCAGGTCAAGGAAGTGCCTTTTGTAGGTTTGGTGTAAATCTGTTCAGTATTTCCTGAGAAAATAGCATTTAAAAGCATATATATATGTGGGCGGAGCCTAACCACACATCTCATCCTGAGATCTGATTGGCTGTCAGCACTTCATCCAAGAAGTGTTGGCAGCCATCTTGGGACCAATATACATGATAGCACCTCATTAAAATGCATTGCAGTTAATAGAAGGTTTTAAGACTTTAGTTACATTATAAATCATTTGTTGATGGTACCATACTCATTTTAGGAATTGTGGTATGTTCTAAGGTGATTTCACCATGTGAAAAAGCCTTCTGCTGGGATATCATGATTGAGAGAAAAATATTTTCTCATGCTTTTACCACAGAGATTTGGAAGGTGATCTATAAGCTAAACTGAGAGCTTATTTTCTGTAAATTCACATTATCTTTCTCAGTCATGTGAGAATGAAGTCTGACATTCTCAGTAAAACATGTACATCCAACAAGGGCAGAGACTGTCAGTTGATTCCTTTGTGTTCTACTGCAGCTTCCCAGAGTGTTCCAAAGAACTACTAGAGCGCTAACAGTCCTACCTATGATAAACGTATGGCACACCTGAAGCCATCTTGCTTGGAATAAAGTGGTAACTCTTAAAACATTTAATTTCAAAAGGAACAAAATGAGGGGGTTCATTTTTCCATAAAAAGTATGATTAGTGCTGCAGAAAGAAAAATTAGGGCACATTTTGAGTGACTTCTCAAATCCTCTTCTATTTCATTAAAAAATTCTGACATGCAGACTGAAACATGAACTTTCAATACCAGCAGCAGTTTTCCCTGGTGAGCAGTAGCTTTACTACAGTGATCTAATGAGCAAAAAGAGTGCTAACATTCTGAATTTATGGCAAATGTGTGACACATCTGAATGCCTTCTTGATGGAATCAAAGTAAAAATCTGAAAGTATTTCCTACTGAGGAGACTGCAGTAAATGAGGAAATTAGGAAACTTCATAACAAATAAGTCTCCCAAGATGGCCACCAGAGACAAAAGAGCCCAAATGTAGCCCAAATATCACCCAGATGTAGCCCAAGTATAGCCCAATGACAGAATGTCCCAGAATGTTCTTAAAAACAACTAGAGCGCTTACTGTCTTCATTATGACAAAAGTATGGCACACCTGAAGCCATCTTGATTGGAATAAACTGGTAACACTTAAAACATTTAATTTAAAAAGGAACACAATGAGGGGGTTCATTTTGCCATAGAAATTATCATTAATGCTGAAGAAAGAAAATGAGGGCACATTTTGAGTGACTTCTTAAATCCTCTTCTATTTCATTAAAAAATTCTGACATGCAGACTGAAACATGCACTTTTAATACCAGGAGCAGACTTCCATGGTGAACAGTAGTTTTACTACAGTGATCTAATGAGCAACTAGAGTGCTAACATTCAGAATTTATGGCAAATGTGTGACATATCTGAATACCTTCATGATGGAATCAACGTAAAAAACTGAAAGCATTTCCTACTGAGGAGACTGCAGTACATGAGGAAATTAGGAAACTTCATAACAAATAAATCTCCCAAGATGGCCACCGGAGACAAAAGAGCCCAAATGTAGCCCAAAATCACCCAGATGTAGCCCAAATATAGCCCAATGACAGAAGTGTGCAAAACACTTAGGGGCAGATTTATGTTGCACTTGCGCCACTTTTGCGCCGCCGTTGCGTCACTTTTGTGACGCAGCAGTGGCGCAAATCCTGCGCCATGGTGCGGGGCATTTACAAACGTGACGCATCTCCCAGATGCGTCACGTTGTAAAGCCCTGCGCCACATGTAGGCGTTCCAGGGCAGGTGGGGGCGTTCCGGCGCAGGAACGCCTCCTAAAAGTGGCTGAGTGAAATCTACAAGATTTCACTCAGTCACTTTTAGGCCCATGCTGCGTCAAAACCCTGCGCCTGCTTGAAGCAGGCGTAAGGATTGACGCAGCATTGTACAGATAGGGCCCCCCAGATCATTGCTGGAGCTGCGTCGCGCTTGCGACGCAACTCCAGCAATGCGCCACTTTTCAGCACAGATGCGTCACGCATCTGTGCCGTTTTTGCCCCATGGTGCGCCACATTATAAATGCGGCGCATCCATGGTGGCGCAGCTGTGGCGCATAATAACTGGCGCATCCCTGCTGATATGCAGGGATGCGCCAGTCGTCATAAATCTGCCCCTCATTATTTAGTGTTTTTGCAGTGTTATATAGTGCAGACTTGTCAGGTATTGGAGTGCTTTACATGAGCATTGGTTACATCACACAAGCACATATTCATTTTGGTTGTAGACATGGGGAGACTAAGTGATTTGACCAGAATCACAGAATGTCGAGCTGAAGCAGAAACTTCAACCTGGTTCCCCAGTTGCAAAGTCTGCAGTTCTGGAAGTAACACCACATCCTCTCCCCTAAGTGCAACATTTAATCAAGTGGTCAACTGGTTAAAAAAACATAAAGATAACAAATAATTTAAAAGTGCTTTGTCGCTATTTGAAAACTCAGACAAAATGTCCTTATTTTAGTCTTTTAGAGCACTAACCATAATTTTGATGCCAATAAGACCCTCTCATATATGTAATTTCTAAAGGAAATGCTCTAGGTATTACAGTTTTGATTACATCAAGATGATGTCAGGCGTTCCACACTTTTGTAATAAATATAGAATGTTAGCAATCTAGTTGTTCATTGGGATACTGTTGAGAGGCAAAGGCCAGGGGCACGGACTCTGAAAATTGAAGGCAGGTAGGAGAGTGCAAAGGCAACAATTTAACCACACTGAGCAGGCAGGAAGGGCCGTGGAAGCACAACAGACTATGGAGGGCAGTGGAAAGGGGGGCAGGGGCAACAAACCAACAATACAGGACTTGCAAGAGAGGCTGTTGGAGGGAAGATCTATTACGGGTCAAGGAAGCTAGAGGCGGTCCCCAGAGCCCCGGGAGCCACCACAGAACTGAGCAGGAGAGTGAGTCAGGGACAAAAGGGGCACCTTAATTTGAGCCGGGGTGCCTAGGAACGCTTGCTCCAAAAATGAAGAAAACAGACATATGAGACATGGAATTGGTGCAGAATACAATGGCAGTTTAATGAGAAGATACAACTTCAAAGAAACCGCAGAATAGAGACATAAAGTACAAAATACAGAATCCAGATAATCATACAGCTGTCATGATATTCTCTGTATCTCAATTAATGTACTGACAGAGAGAGAGAGAAAACACATCTATAAATGCATCATGAGAAACAAGTTACACCAAGGAAAATGTTACCTAGGAACACTCACGTTTACTCTTAGAGCAAGCATTCCTGCAATTACAATACAAAATCTTTTAAATGCAAAAGTAAAGAGAACAATGGTTAAACATAACATGACATTTCATATAGGTAAAATAGAATAAGATACTTCAAGCAAAGCAGAGCAAGACATTTTAAGCAAAGGAAGACAAGAGCTCCCAGCTCTTGGGGAAAACCTGCACAGCCTGTTAACCTACATACAGACGGCGAGGTAGTCCGTCGATATCTGTGGGTGCTCCCTTTTTATATCATTTTGTGGGCTCCTTTGCACGCTACATCTACCTACGTATGCTACCCAAAAGCTTCGTCTGCAGATTTTACCAGACATTTCGTCATTTACCCACTTAATGCTGACAATGGACTGGGTGAAAAGGTCAGTCTCTCAGGCCAATCGCTTATCGTAAGTTCCATAGAGCAAGCAGAAAATAATGGGTATTGTACGGGAATTCAATATATTCATGAACAAAATCTCCTCAGTTCTCCTAACTTGACGCTCTGCGGTTGCCACTTCCTTAAAAGCGGGAAACCTGCCCAGGAAGCAAGTACCAGTCCAGGATGCAGCCTACTGTATGTCGACAGCTTCAGTGGGATGTTGAACTTTGATACCGAGCACGGAGCACTCGGGTAGGGTGGGGGCTACTAGTTTGGAGCAGAAGGCCACGCAGACCTGCCTTCAGACTGCTATACACTAAAATTGCAGAGCTATGGTCAATTTAACAAAGAGGCCTACATATTGAACAGAAGGGCCTACACAGGGGTTTTATGCTGGCTGAGTGGTAAGGATGTCTCAGGATAATTATATAGCAACACAGGACCCGCTGGTCAATTTAATACGGCCTACAAATGCGGCTGGCAGGGCAAGGACAAGGGTCTCATACTTCAGGTGTGGACAGAACGGGCCAGGGGCCCCCTGTGATACAAAATCTACCCTCCTTCAAGGCTGTGGCAATGTAATAGACCATTGTGGGCAGAAGGAAGAGGCAATGGTAGTACAACCATACATGCCAACAGACCCGATTCAGCCAGGAAACGTCCAATGTTTTTAAGCTCAAATGGGCTTTATTTGATCTGTCTCCTGTCTACAATATCCTCTTTTTCAATGTAACTCAAAGGGGAAAATCAATACCCCAGTTTTTTTTCAAAATCTCCCTCTTACCAAGTTCAAAATGTTCGCAAGTATGGTACATTGGATCATGGAAGGAAATGGGATAGGGACATGGACATGGACTTGGATAACAGAGGACAAGAGGGACATGGAGAGGTGCACCAAACTGACCCTGCAGGGCAGGCATCAGGGTTTGCAGCAGCACAATACACCACACAGGGCATGCAGGACGGGAGTGCAGCACAACAATCCATAGAAAGCAAGAGGGAGGGGACAGGACAATGCACATGGACAACAGAGAACAGAGGGGCAAGAGGCAATGGTAGCTAGCTGACCATAATGGACAGACAGGAGAGAAAGCTGCAGCATTACAGACCATAAAGGGCAGTAGGGACGGATCAGGGGCATTACAATGGAACAGACAAGCCAGGAGGGAGGGAGTAGGGGTCTTCACATGTAAACAGAGGGCTGGGGGCAAGGGGGCAGGGCAGGAGCAGCAAGATAGCCATGGAGGTCAGGCAGGATGGGCACTAGAAGCAAGACACACCATGAAGAGCAACAGTGAGACTGTGATGGCATACACACAGACCATGGAGGGAAGGTGGGAGGGGGTCAGGGGCAGCTAACTGACCACACAGGGAAGGTGGGAGGGGCCATGGCAGCACAGAAGACCAATGGCTATGATGGGCAAGAAGGAGGGTGCAGGGGCATGCACAAAGGACGATGGAGGATAGAAGGGAGGGTCAGGACCTGTGCACAGACAAGAAAGTTCAGGGGAAGGGACCTCACAACAGACCACACGGGGCAGGCAGGAGGAGCAGTTGCAGCACAACAGACCAGGGAGGGCAGAAGGGTGTGGCAGTACAATGGACCATGTAGGACAGGAGGAAGAGGATAGGGGCATGGCATGTGGACAGGCAGGGTGGAGGTGGCAGGGACAGGTTACAGTCATCTGACAATGCTAGGCAGGTGGGAGGGGAGTGGCAGCTCAACAGAACACTCAGAGTAGATAGGAGTGGCAGGTCCATGGGACATGGTGGGCAAAAAGGATGGAGCAGGGGCATGCACAAAGACATCGGAGGGCAGGGGGAAGGAGAATAGGGGCAGCAAGCTAAGCACAGAGTTTAAGCAGGAGGTCAATGATGGGGCATAGAATTGGGCAATGGAGGGCAGGAGGAGTGGACTGGTACATCATACTAAATTGAGGGCAGTGGCAGCACATCAGACCATGCATGGCAGGAGGGAGGAGGCTATTCTATGGATTCACACAACAGAGGATAGGGAGGAGGGGGATGGGGCAGCAAGCTAACTGTTCAGAGAAGGCGGGTATTAGGAACTTTATTGTTTTTAAAACATTGAGTCTGTGCGAACTACTTAAAATATGAACAAGTATGCAGCATAATCTCACTTTTATTCAGGAAGAAGAGGACGTTTGTGACTGTGACTCCGGGCTCACTTGGCAGAAACACCCCCTGACCCTCCACCCCCTATCGCAAAATGTAATGCCCGTGAAAAGGGTAGGTGAACACAGTGTTATATAGAACATAGTCCTGAGAGCACGATTGAAAATGAAAACTAGATATAGTGTATGGTATAAACTATGCACCAAAAAGTGTGATATAAGATGAACCGGGCGTGAAATATAATATGCAATACATTGTGCGCAATGACAGATTCATTGGAGAGCGCGAGATAGCACAGGCACTAGCGCGTGCTATGCGATATGCGCCTTGGAGTGTAATATGCACAGGGCAGTGTTGTGTAACCTAACTAGTCTCTAAAGTTGTAATATAAAATATGTGCTGGGGAGTGTAACGTTGCATATGCACTGTGACACAGATATGGATCGCAGATTGTAATATGTATGGCATAGCACTGTGCGTTATAACATAGGCATCGAGGAAGGCACGTTAGATGGGGCAATATAACCCGTGCGAAGACAAGTGTGGCATGACATATTCACGGGGTGGTGTTACAGTGCACATGGGCTAGAGAGTGTCATAGCATATGCACTAGCTAGTGGAATACAACACAGAGGTGTGTGGCACTCGGCAGGCAATGGTGGGTGTAACACAGCATTGGGCTCTGTCAGGAGCGCGCTGTGACTCTAAAGTGATGTTCGTCCCCTTTCCAGAGAGTAAAATAAAAAGTATTACACATCCGGCAGTGGATGTGTGTTTTATTAACCGTGAGGGGGGTTTCTTGCATAGTTTTGGTCGAATTTTTGTCGAATCCCCTTTGAATGGCTTGGTGTGCATGTGTATTAAATGTGCCCGTCAATAGCTACCCATGTTTGTATAAATAAACGACAAGGGTGTCTACCGGGATTAGGCACGGTAGGGCATCAGACATGTCAGAGCTTCACTAGTAGTGTAAATACATTCCACGTGGATTCATTGCATGCAGTCACCTTTTAATGAATATCCCGCAAATCGTCATGGTGATAGGTACATACGGTTTGTCCAGCATGTCCTAGGTGTGTCTATAAATAAATATTTTTTTAAAATAATAAAAAACAGTGGCCGGCCCTAGGGATTGGGGTCCAAAAAATATAATTAGGAGACAGGCCCTGGGGGATGGGGTCATCAGGGCCAATAAATTAGAATAAGAAGGGGAACCACACAGCCCCCCTTCTTAAAAAATTAAAATAAATAAAAGACTGGCATCGTGCCGGAGGCCATGCCCCCTCCGTGCAGCACTCTGCAAACGTGCCCCCAACAGGCATCTCCAGTATGCGCCAGGGAGCTGCGCTGCAGACAGGTGTTCTGAGGCCAAGCCCCTTTTTACACCTCTCTGCAACGCAGCTCTGTGGCGCTTACTGGAGGTACCTAGTGGTCTAGTTTGACCCTAGGGACCCTTAGGATTCAAGGGGACTTAATCTCTCAACTTAGAACAGCCACAGGGCACGTTTACACAGTGGTGAAGGGAGGGGACGGGGCCTGAGGTGACGTGTGCAAACACGCACTATGGCACGTTTTTAATTGGGGATATAATTTCCCTTCAATACTGAGGGCCCCTGGGGGCTAACTAGCCCACCAAGTGCTTCCAGTAAGCTCCACTGAGCTGCATTGCAAGGAGGTGGTCCAGGCCGTGCCACTTTTTACACCTCTCTGCAACACAGCTCTGTGGCATTTACTGGAGGTACCTAGTGGGCTAGTTGGACCCTAGGGACCCTCAGGATTCAAATGAACTTAATCTCCCAACTAAAAATGGACACAGGGCGTGTTTACACAGTGGTGAAGGGAGGGGACGGGGCCTGAGTTAACGTGTGCAAAAACGCCCTGTGGCCTGTTTTAAGAGGTAGTTTTAATCCCCATGCCCTATTATGTACTAGGGGCTTACAGAGGAGGTCATGCTAATCACAGGGGGACCCCAACGCATAATGTTCCCTTGTGTATGTAGGTGTTTTCACTGTATTCTAAGTGTCTTTTAACATAGCACTGGCTCTAGGACTGGCTAGTCAGACTCAGTTACCACCAGTATCCGTCTGAAAAAGTTGAGGGTACAGGATGATTTTGCAACAAGGCTTCTTTCTGCTCTTCTTTTTGTTCTTTCTGCACGTTATCCTTCTTCCTGCACTTATCTTCGTATTTGAGGACTTCTGTTGCTTCTTTCTGCACTTCTTTTGTTTCTTTCTGTGCATTTTTTCTTCTTTCTTCACATGTCCTATCTCTGTAGGCATAGTTAGAAATTAGCATTTAAAAAACCTTTGAAATTCACAGAAAAAACCATAGGTTTCAGGCACGTTATAGTTAGGAATTAGCATTTAAAAAACCTCAGAAATTCACTGAAAAAACCATAGGTTTCAGGGGTGTTATAGTTAGCTGGACTTTTCACTTGTACAAAACCATTGAAATTCCCCCGTTATAGTTAGTTCAGCTAACTATAACTCGCGCGCCCGCAATGCACTGCTGATGACGTCACATATTACATCACTCATGACATGGTCAGTGACATCACTCATGACATCACTGATGACATCTCAAATGACATCACTGATGACATCACTGATGACATCATCCTTGTGATAGAGTGGCAGACCTCCTCTCACCCTAATATAACCTTTGATACACACATTCAAAAATAGAGACTAACATTTTCAAAACAATGGACATACCAATACCAGTTACAACAACCTCTTCAGTAATTCTAAGATCCACATACACATCCACTCATTCACCAACAGTCCTATACAGTCACTCATACATGTACTCACTCATCATATGTACTCATGCACCTATACATCCTGTTACACAATGCCACTCATCCATAGAGTTACTCACACACATAGTCACTCATGCTAATAAAGAATCAAACATACATTTACTTGCATATACAGTTATATACACACACCACCACACTTACTTCTACGGAAACTTACACATACTTAGTCTTTTAAACAATCACTTATAGAAACACATACTTATTCATACAGGAACTCTTTCAATCTCTCACTCTCATATATACTCACATATATACACCAATAGTCACATATACTAGTTTAAAACATATGTAGTTACTCATAAAGACACTATTGAGACAGTCATTCACTCACTAACACACCCATACACACACTCATCCACCCATACAGTCCTGCACACATGCTGTGTTCAACACATACAAACAGTGAGTCACTCATTCATGCACCTATGCACTACGTAATACCCCCCACCGAACCATGCAGACACTCAGACTGATACTCAAAAAACCAACTAATAACCTATATAGACAACCATGTAGCTACTCACCAACCCATGCAGCCACTTATACACAAAGTGAGAGACTGATACAGATATTTACATATTTAAACATTACTCACTAAGCCATGTATTCACTATGATACACTTAATCAGTCAGTTACACAATCAATTTTTCAAAAACAAATCATCCATTTAGACACTTATATACCCATTTATTCTTCCATCGACCTTGAGATATACATATATAAAACATATTTAATTTTCAGAAAAACACACATTCACTGGATGATGTCATCAGTGATGTCATCAGTGATGTCATTTGAGATGTCATCAGTGATGTCATGAGTGATGTCACTGACCATGTCATGAGTGATGTAATATGTGATGTCATCAGCAGTGCATTGCGGGCGCGCGAGTTATAGTTAGCTGAACTAACTATAACGGGGGAATTTCAATGGTTTTGTACAAGTGAAAAGTCCAGCTAACTATAACACCCCTGAAACCTATGGTTTTTTCAGTGAATATATATATATATATATATATTACCTACTGGCGGTCGCCAGTAGGTAGTTATAGTTAGGACCCCTTTTCCATAGGAAATCCGCAACATTCTATTTTGAATAACTTTGGCGCCGGTCGACAAATCCTCGCGAATTTTTCAAAATAGGTGGGGCGCTACGCTCCGCTCCTACCCTGAAAGTCTCGGGGGGATTCGTCAAGCGGGGGCTGAGATAAAAGGGGGGTCCCAAAACGCGTTTTTCCCATGCATTTTTCCATAGGACCTTTAGACAGGGCTACAGCCCGAACGGCTGAACAGATTTACTTGAAATTTGGCAGAGAGGTAGTCCTCAGGTCAAGGAAGTGCCTTTTGTAGGTTTGGTGTAAATCTGTTCAGTATTTCCTGAGAAAATAGCATTTAAAAGCATATATATATGTGGGCGGAGCCTAACCACACATCTCATCCTGAGATCTGATTGGCTGTCAGCACTTCATCCAAGAAGTGTTGGCAGCCATCTTGGGACCAATATACATGATAGCACCTCATTAAAATGCATTGCAGTTAATAGAAGGTTTTAAGACTTTAGTTACATTATAAATCATTTGTTGATGGTACCATACTCATTTTAGGAATTGTGGTATGTTCTAAGGTGATTTCACCATGTGAAAAAGCCTTCTGCTGGGATATCATGATTGAGAGAAAAATATTTTCTCATGCTTTTACCACAGAGATTTGGAAGGTGATCTATAAGCTAAACTGAGAGCTTATTTTCTGTAAATTCACATTATCTTTCTCAGTCATGTGAGAATGAAGTCTGACATTCTCAGTAAAACATGTACATCCAACAAGGGCAGAGACTGTCAGTTGATTCCTTTGTGTTCTACTGCAGCTTCCCAGAGTGTTCCAAAGAACTACTAGAGCGCTAACAGTCCTACCTATGATAAACGTATGGCACACCTGAAGCCATCTTGCTTGGAATAAAGTGGTAACTCTTAAAACATTTAATTTCAAAAGGAACAAAATGAGGGGGTTCATTTTTCCATAAAAAGTATGATTAGTGCTGCAGAAAGAAAAATTAGGGCACATTTTGAGTGACTTCTCAAATCCTCTTCTATTTCATTAAAAAATTCTGACATGCAGACTGAAACATGAACTTTCAATACCAGCAGCAGTTTTCCCTGGTGAGCAGTAGCTTTACTACAGTGATCTAATGAGCAAAAAGAGTGCTAACATTCTGAATTTATGGCAAAAGTGTGACACATCTGAATGCCTTCTTGATGGAATCAAAGTAAAAAACTGAAAGTATTTCCTACTGAGGAGACTGCAGTAAATGAGGAAATTAGGAAACTTCATAACAAATAAGTCTCCCAAGATGGCCACCAGAGACAAAAGAGCCCAAATGTAGCCCAAATATCACCCAGATGTAGCCCAAGTATAGCCCAATGACAGAATGTCCCAGAATGTTCTTAAAAACAACTAGAGCGCTTACTGTCTTCATTATGACAAAAGTATGGCACACCTGAAGCCATCTTGATTGGAATAAACTGGTAACACTTAAAACATTTAATTTAAAAAGGAACACAATGAGGGGGTTCATTTTGCCATAGAAATTATCATTAATGCTGAAGAAAGAAAATGAGGGCACATTTTGAGTGACTTCTTAAATCCTCTTCTATTTCATTAAAAAATTCTGACATGCAGACTGAAACATGCACTTTTAATACCAGGAGCAGACTTCCATGGTGAACAGTAGTTTTACTACAGTGATCTAATGAGCAACTAGAGTGCTAACATTCAGAATTTATGGCAAATGTGTGACATATCTGAATACCTTCATGATGGAATCAACGTAAAAAACTGAAAGCATTTCCTACTGAGGAGACTGCAGTACATGAGGAAATTAGGAAACTTCATAACAAATAAATCTCCCAAGATGGCCACCGGAGACAAAAGAGCCCAAATGTAGCCCAAAATCACCCAGATGTAGCCCAAATATAGCCCAATGACAGAAGTGTGCAAAACACTTAGGGGCAGATTTATGTTGCACTTGCGCCACTTTTGCGCCGCCGTTGCGTCACTTTTGTGACGCAGCAGTGGCGCAAATCCTGCGCCATGGTGCGGGGCATTTACAAACGTGACGCATCTCCCAGATGCGTCACGTTGTAAAGCCCTGCGCCACATGTAGGCGTTCCAGGGCAGGTGGGGGCGTTCCGGCGCAGGAACGCCTCCTAAAAGTGGCTGAGTGAAATCTACAAGATTTCACTCAGTCACTTTTAGGCCCATGCTGCGTCAAAACCCTGCGCCTGCTTGAAGCAGGCGTAAGGATTGACGCAGCATTGTACAGATAGGGCCCCCCAGATCATTGCTGGAGCTGCGTCGCGCTTGCGACGCAACTCCAGCAATGCGCCACTTTTCAGCACAGATGCGTCACGCATCTGTGCCGTTTTTGCCCCATGGTGCGCCACATTATAAATGCGGCGCATCCATGGTGGCGCAGCTGTGGCGCATAATAACTGGCGCATCCCTGCTGATATGCAGGGATGCGCCAGTCGTCATAAATCTGCCCCTCATTATTTAGTGTTTTTGCAGTGTTATATAGTGCAGACTTGTCAGGTATTGGAGTGCTTTACATGAGCATTGGTTACATCACACAAGCACATATTCATTTTGGTTGTAGACATGGGGAGACTAAGTGATTTGACCAGAATCACAGAATGTCGAGCTGAAGCAGAAACTTCAACCTGGTTCCCCAGTTGCAAAGTCTGCAGTTCTGGAAGTAACACCACATCCTCTCCCCTAAGTGCAACATTTAATCAAGTGGTCAACTGGATAAAAAAACATAAAGATAACAAATAATTTAAAAGTGCTTTGTCGCTATTTGAAAACTCAGACAAAATGTCCTTATTTTAGTCTTTTAGAGCACTAACCATAATTTTGATGCCAATAAGACCCTCTCATATATGTAATTTCTAAAGGAAATGCTCTAGGTATTACAGTTTTGATTACATCAAGATGATGTCAGGCGTTCCACACTTTTGTAATAAATATAGAATGTTAGCAATCTAGTTGTTCATTGGGATACTGTTGAGAGGCAAAGGCCAGGGGCACGGACTCTGAAAATTGAAGGCAGGTAGGAGAGTGCAAAGGCAACAATTTAACCACACTGAGCAGGCAGGAAGGGCCGTGGAAGCACAACAGACTATGGAGGGCAGTGGAAAGGGGGGCAGGGGCAACAAACCAACAATACAGGACTTGCAAGAGAGGCTGTTGGAGGGAAGATCTATTACGGGTCAAGGAAGCTAGAGGCGGTCCCCAGAGCCCCGGGAGCCACCACAGAACTGAGCAGGAGAGTGAGTCAGGGACAAAAGGGGCACCTTAATTTGAGCCGGGGTGCCTAGGAACGCTTGCTCCAAAAATGAAGAAAACAGACATATGAGACATGGAATTGGTGCAGAATACAATGGCAGTTTAATGAGAAGATACAACTTCAAAGAAACCGCAGAATAGAGACATAAAGTACAAAATACAGAATCCAGATAATCATACAGCTGTCATGATATTCTCTGTATCTCAATTAATGTACTGACAGAGAGAGAGAGAAAACACATCTATAAATGCATCATGAGAAACAAGTTACACCAAGGAAAATGTTACCTAGGAACACTCACGTTTACTCTTAGAGCAAGCATTCCTGCAATTACAATACAAAATCTTTTAAATGCAAAAGTAAAGAGAACAATGGTTAAACATAACATGACATTTCATATAGGTAAAATAGAATAAGATACTTCAAGCAAAGCAGAGCAAGACATTTTAAGCAAAGGAAGACAAGAGCTCCCAGCTCTTGGGGAAAACCTGCACAGCCTGTTAACCTACATACAGACGGCGAGGTAGTCCGTCGATATCTGTGGGTGCTCCCTTTTTATATCATTTTGTGGGCTCCTTTGCACGCTACATCTACCTACGTATGCTACCCAAAAGCTTCGTCTGCAGATTTTACCAGACATTTCGTCATTTACCCACTTAATGCTGACAATGGACTGGGTGAAAAGGTCAGTCTCTCAGGCCAATCGCTTATCGTAAGTTCCATAGAGCAAGCAGAAAATAATGGGTATTGTACGGGAATTCAATATATTCATGAACAAAATCTCCTCAGTTCTCCTAACTTGACGCTCTGCGGTTGCCACTTCCTTAAAAGCGGGAAACCTGCCCAGGAAGCAAGTACCAGTCCAGGATGCAGCCTACTGTATGTCGACAGCTTCAGTGGGATGTTGAACTTTGATACCGAGCACGGAGCACTCGGGTAGGGTGGGGGCTACTAGTTTGGAGCAGAAGGCCACGCAGACCTGCCTTCAGACTGCTATACACTAAAATTGCAGAGCTATGGTCAATTTAACAAAGAGGCCTACATATTGAACAGAAGGGCCTACACAGGGGTTTTATGCTGGCTGAGTGGTAAGGATGTCTCAGGATAATTATATAGCAACACAGGACCCGCTGGTCAATTTAATACGGCCTACAAATGCGGCTGGCAGGGCAAGGACAAGGGTCTCATACTTCAGGTGTGGACAGAACGGGCCAGGGGCCCCCTGTGATACAAAATCTACCCTCCTTCAAGGCTGTGGCAATGTAATAGACCATTGTGGGCAGAAGGAAGAGGCAATGGTAGTACAACCATACATGCCAACAGACCCGATTCAGCCAGGAAACGTCCAATGTTTTTAAGCTCAAATGGGCTTTATTTGATCTGTCTCCTGTCTACAATATCCTCTTTTTCAATGTAACTCAAAGGGGAAAATCAATACCCCAGTTTTTTTTCAAAATCTCCCTCTTACCAAGTTCAAAATGTTCGCAAGTATGGTACATTGGATCATGGAAGGAAATGGGATAGGGACATGGACATGGACTTGGATAACAGAGGACAAGAGGGACATGGAGAGGTGCACCAAACTGACCCTGCAGGGCAGGCATCAGGGTTTGCAGCAGCACAATACACCACACAGGGCATGCAGGACGGGAGTGCAGCACAACAATCCATAGAAAGCAAGAGGGAGGGGACAGGACAATGCACATGGACAACAGAGAACAGAGGGGCAAGAGGCAATGGTAGCTAGCTGACCATAATGGACAGACAGGAGAGAAAGCTGCAGCATTACAGACCATAAAGGGCAGTAGGGACGGATCAGGGGCATTACAATGGAACAGACAAGCCAGGAGGGAGGGAGTAGGGGTCTTCACATGTAAACAGAGGGCTGGGGGCAAGGGGGCAGGGCAGGAGCAGCAAGATAGCCATGGAGGTCAGGCAGGATGGGCACTAGAAGCAAGACACACCATGAAGAGCAACAGTGAGACTGTGATGGCATACACACAGACCATGGAGGGAAGGTGGGAGGGGGTCAGGGGCAGCTAACTGACCACACAGGGAAGGTGGGAGGGGCCATGGCAGCACAGAAGACCAATGGCTATGATGGGCAAGAAGGAGGGTGCAGGGGCATGCACAAAGGACGATGGAGGATAGAAGGGAGGGTCAGGACCTGTGCACAGACAAGAAAGTTCAGGGGAAGGGACCTCACAACAGACCACACGGGGCAGGCAGGAGGAGCAGTTGCAGCACAACAGACCAGGGAGGGCAGAAGGGTGTGGCAGTACAATGGACCATGTAGGACAGGAGGAAGAGGATAGGGGCATGGCATGTGGACAGGCAGGGTGGAGGTGGCAGGGACAGGTTACAGTCATCTGACAATGCTAGGCAGGTGGGAGGGGAGTGGCAGCTCAACAGAACACTCAGAGTAGATAGGAGTGGCAGGTCCATGGGACATGGTGGGCAAAAAGGATGGAGCAGGGGCATGCACAAAGACATCGGAGGGCAGGGGGAAGGAGAATAGGGGCAGCAAGCTAAGCACAGAGTTTAAGCAGGAGGTCAATGATGGGGCATAGAATTGGGCAATGGAGGGCAGGAGGAGTGGACTGGTACATCATACTAAATTGAGGGCAGTGGCAGCACATCAGACCATGCATGGCAGGAGGGAGGAGGCTATTCTATGGATTCACACAACAGAGGATAGGGAGGAGGGGGATGGGGCAGCAAGCTAACTGTTCAGAGAAGGCGGGTATTAGGAACTTTATTGTTTTTAAAACATTGAGTCTGTGCGAACTACTTAAAATATGAACAAGTATGCAGCATAATCTCACTTTTATTCAGGAAGAAGAGGACGTTTGTGACTGTGACTCCGGGCTCACTTGGCAGAAACACCCCCTGACCCTCCACCCCCTATCGCAAAATGTAATGCCCGTGAAAAGGGTAGGTGAACACAGTGTTATATAGAACATAGTCCTGAGAGCACGATTGAAAATGAAAACTAGATATAGTGTATGGTATAAACTATGCACCAAAAAGTGTGATATAAGATGAACCGGGCGTGAAATATAATATGCAATACATTGTGCGCAATGACAGATTCATTGGAGAGCGCGAGATAGCACAGGCACTAGCGCGTGCTATGCGATATGCGCCTTGGAGTGTAATATGCACAGGGCAGTGTTGTGTAACCTAACTAGTCTCTAAAGTTGTAATATAAAATATGTGCTGGGGAGTGTAACGTTGCATATGCACTGTGACACAGATATGGATCGCAGATTGTAATATGTATGGCATAGCACTGTGCGTTATAACATAGGCATCGAGGAAGGCACGTTAGATGGGGCAATATAACCCGTGCGAAGACAAGTGTGGCATGACATATTCACGGGGTGGTGTTACAGTGCACATGGGCTAGAGAGTGTCATAGCATATGCACTAGCTAGTGGAATACAACACAGAGGTGTGTGGCACTCGGCAGGCAATGGTGGGTGTAACACAGCATTGGGCTCTGTCAGGAGCGCGCTGTGACTCTAAAGTGATGTTCGTCCCCTTTCCAGAGAGTAAAATAAAAAGTATTACACATCCGGCAGTGGATGTGTGTTTTATTAACCGTGAGGGGGGTTTCTTGCATAGTTTTGGTCGAATTTTTGTCGAATCCCCTTTGAATGGCTTGGTGTGCATGTGTATTAAATGTGCCCATCAATAGCTACCCATGTTTGTATAAATAAACGACAAGGGTGTCTACCGGGATTAGGCACGGTAGGGCATCAGACATGTCAGAGCTTCACTAGTAGTGTAAATACATTCCACGTGGATTCATTGCATGCAGTCACCTTTTAATGAATATCCCGCAAATCGTCATGGTGATAGGTACATACGGTTTGTCCAGCATGTCCTAGGTGTGTCTATAAATAAATATTTTTTTAAAATAATAAAAAACAGTGGCCGGCCCTAGGGATTGGGGTCAAAAAAATATAATTAGGAGACAGGCCCTGGGGGATGGGGTCATCAGGGCCAATAAATTAGAATAAGAAGGGGAACCACACAGCCCCCCTTCTTAAAAAATTAAAATAAATAAAAGACTGGCATCGTGCCGGAGGCCATGCCCCCTCCGTGCAGCACTCTGCAAACGCGCCCCCAACAGGCATCTCCAGTATGCGCCAGGGAGCTGCGCTGCAGACAGGTGTTCTGAGGCCAAGCCCCTTTTTACACCTCTCTGCAACGCAGCTCTGTGGCGCTTACTGGAGGTACCTAGTGGTCTAGTTTGACCCTAGGGACCCTTAGGATTCAAGGGGACTTAATCTCTCAACTTAGAACAGCCACAGGGCACGTTTACACAGTGGTGAAGGGAGGGGACGGGGCCTGAGGTGACGTGTGCAAACACGCACTATGGCACGTTTTTAATTGGGGATATAATTTCCCTTCAATACTGAGGGCCCCTGGGGGCTAACTAGCCCACCAAGTGCTTCCAGTAAGCTCCACTGAGCTGCATTGCAAGGAGGTGGTCCAGGCCGTGCCACTTTTTACACCTCTCTGCAACACAGCTCTGTGGCATTTACTGGAGGTACCTAGTGGGCTAGTTGGACCCTAGGGACCCTCAGGATTCAAATGAACTTAATCTCCCAACTAAAAATGGACACAGGGCGTGTTTACACAGTGGTGAAGGGAGGGGACGGGGCCTGAGTTAACGTGTGCAAAAACGCCCTGTGGCCTGTTTTAAGAGGTAGTTTTAATCCCCATGCCCTATTATGTACTAGGGGCTTACAGAGGAGGTCATGCTAATCACAGGGGGACCCCAACGCATAATGTTCCCTTGTGTATGTAGGTGTTTTCACTGTATTCTAAGTGTCTTTTAACATAGCACTGGCTCTAGGACTGGCTAGTCAGACTCAGTTACCACCAGTATCCGTCTGAAAAAGTTGAGGGTACAGGATGATTTTGCAACAAGGCTTCTTTCTGCTCTTCTTTTTGTTCTTTCTGCACGTTATCCTTCTTCCTGCACTTATCTTCGTATTTGAGGACTTCTGTTGCTTCTTTCTGCACTTCTTTTGTTTCTTTCTGTGCATTTTTTCTTCTTTCTTCACATGTCCTATCTCTGTAGGCATAGTTAGAAATTAGCATTTAAAAAACCTTTGAAATTCACAGAAAAAACCATAGGTTTCAGGCACGTTATAGTTAGGAATTAGCATTTAAAAAACCTCAGAAATTCACTGAAAAAACCATAGGTTTCAGGGGTGTTATAGTTAGCTGGACTTTTCACTTGTACAAAACCATTGAAATTCCCCCGTTATAGTTAGTTCAGCTAACTATAACTCGCGCGCCCGCAATGCACTGCTGATGACGTCACATATTACATCACTCATGACATGGTCAGTGACATCACTCATGACATCACTGATGACATCTCAAATGACATCACTGATGACATCACTGATGACATCATCCTTGTGATAGAGTGGCAGACCTCCTCTCACCCTAATATAACCTTTGATACACACATTCAAAAATAGAGACTAAAATTTTCAAAACAATGGACATACCAATACCAGTTACAACAACCTCTTCAGTAATTCTAAGATCCACATACACATCCACTCATTCACCAACAGTCCTATACAGTCACTCATACATGTACTCACTCATCATATGTACTCATGCACCTATACATCCTGTTACACAATGCCACTCATCCATAGAGTTACTCACACACATAGTCACTCATGCTAATAAAGAATCAAACATACATTTACTTGCATATACAGTTATATACACACACCACCACACTTACTTCTACGGAAACTTACACATACTTAGTCTTTTAAACAATCACTTATAGAAACACATACTTATTCATACAGGAACTCTTTCAATCTCTCACTCTCACATATACTCACATATATACACCAATAGTCACATATACTAGTTTAAAACATATGTAGTTACTCATAAAGACACTATTGAGACAGTCATTCACTCACTAACACACCCATACACACACTCATCCACCCATACAGTCCTGCACACATGCTGTGTTCAACACATACAAACAGTGAGTCACTCATTCATGCACCTATGCACTACGTAATACCCCCCACCGAACCATGCAGACACTCAGACTGATACTCAAAAAACCAACTAATAACCTATATAGACACCCATGTAGCTACTCACCAACCCATGCAGCCACTTATACACAAAGTGAGAGACTGATACAGATATTTACATATTTAAACATTACTCACTAAGCCATGTATTCACTATGATACACTTAATCAGTCAGTTACACAATCAATTTTTCAAAAACAAATCATCCATTTAGACACTTATATACCCATTTATTCTTCCATCGACCTTGAGATATACATATATAAAACATATTTAATTTTCAGAAAAACACACATTCACTGGATGATGTCATCAGTGATGTCATCAGTGATGTCATTTGAGATGTCATCAGTGATGTCATGAGTGATGTCACTGACCATGTCATGAGTGATGTAATATGTGATGTCATCAGCAGTGCATTGCGGGCGCGCGAGTTATAGTTAGCTGAACTAACTATAACGGGGGAATTTCAATGGTTTTGTACAAGTGAAAAGTCCAGCTAACTATAACACCCCTGAAACCTATGGTTTTTTCAGTGAATTTCTGAGGTTTTTTAAATGCTAATTCCTAACTATAACGTGCCTGAAACCTATGGTTTTTTCTGTGAATATATATATATATATATATATATTCCCTTACGATTCACCCTGGTAGTCGAACTCGTGGCGGGTGCTTCCATGGCGGGGGGTGCTACCGCCTTTGTTCCACAACAACTACTTCCTCATGTGGAGCACTCTCGGGGCATTCACTTGATTTTGTCATGCAAATGCATTTCGGCATCGGCCTTCATCAGTGCATAAAATCAATTAAAATGAGCACAGCTTTGCGTTATTTAAATCCTCATCTGGCTTTTATTGGTGGGACTATGAGCCAATCAGAAAACGGCAGTTTCGGCATTGATAAATTAGTCGAAGAAAATGTCAAGGCATCAATATCCCACAATACATTGTAAATGCTCGTTATTATTTGTTCCCCTTGGTCCGGGTAAATTTAGATTCTGCCTTGCAATTTTTCTTTCAATTCTGCCGCTGTTCAAGTCACTACCTTAAAGTGTCCGTTGTGCTCATCTCCCTCGCCCACTGCAAGATGTTCTTCACAGTCATCCCGTAGATGTCCCTCGTATGGCAGGGCACCTTGGACTTGTATAGTCCACCTCCTTTGTGGTTGCCGGGCTCCTGCTAGCAGCGGTTCAGACTTTCCAAACATATTCCCTTACGATTCACCCTGGTAGTCGAACTCGTGGCGGGTGCTTCCATGGCGGGGGGTGCTACCGCCTTTGTTCCACAACAACTACTTCCTCATGTGGAGCACTCTCGGGGCATTCACATGATTTTGTCATGCAAATGCATTTCGGCATCGGCCTTCATCAGTGCATAAAATCAATTAAAATGAGCACAGCTTTGCGTTATTTAAATCCTCATCTGGCTTTTATTGGTGGGACTATGAGCCAATCAGAAAACGGCAGTTTCGGCATTGAAAAATTAGTCGAAGAAAATGTCAAGGCATCAATATCCCACAATACATTGTAAATGCTCGTTATTATTTGTTCCCCTTGGTCCGGGTAAATTTAGATTCTGCCTTGCAATTTTTCTTTCAATTCTGCCGCTGTTCAAGTCACTACCTTAAAGTGTCCGTTGTATATATATATTCACTGAAAAAACAAAGGTTATAGGGATGTTATAGTTAGGCTCAGGCTCAGGTTTCACTCATACAAAAACCAATGAAATTCAGTTTTTATAGTACACCCCCGCAATCCACTGCTTATAGACATATTACATCACTCATGACATGGTCAGTAACAGCACTGATGACATCCTAAATGACATCACTGATGAAATCATACAGTGAATGTGAGTGTTTTTAAATGTTTATGAGTGTTAACTATATATACACCAAGGTGTATTGGTGAATCAGTGGGTGTATGACTACCTGTATGGAAGATTGAGTGACTGCATGACTGACTGTATAACTGAGTAATTAGGTGTCTCAGTAAATGTATGGGTGAGTGACTAGTTGTGTGAATGTCTGTATCAGTCTGTCAGTTGGTGTTTAATTGATTGTATGGGTGTGTGAGTGGGTATGTGAGTGTCTGTACGGGTGAATGGTTGGTTGTCTGCGTACCTGTATGGCTTTCTGAGTGCCTGTGTGGGTGGATGAGGGAGTATGTGACTGCCTGTATGGATGAGTGAGTGATTGAGTCAGTGGCTGCATGGGTTAGTGAGTGCATGTGAGAGGGGCTGTATGGGTGAGTAAGTGTGTGTATGGCTGTGTGGGTGCATAAGTGGATGTGTCAGTGGTATATGGGTGAGTAACTGGGTATGTGAAAGGCAGTATAGGTGAGTGATGGGGTATATGAGTGACTGTATGGGTGAGTGAATGTGAGAGTAGCTGTATGGGTGAGTGTGTGCTTGTGTCAGTGCCTGTATAGATGAGTGAGTACGTGTTAGTATCTGTATGAGTAAGTGAGAGTGTGTGTGTGTGCATCTGTGGGTGAGTAAATGGCTATGTGATTGACTGCATGGGTTATTTACTATGTGTGTGATTAGCTCTATGGTTGACTGACTCAGTGTGTGAGTGACTATATGGTTGTATGAGTGCTATGTCAGTGGATGTATTAGTGTGTGAGTAGGTGTATGAGTGGCTGTATGGGTGAGTGAGTGAATGTGTGTGTGTGTAGATCTATGAATCAGTGAGTTGGTGTGCAAGTACTGTTATGGGTCTGTGAATGGGTTTGTGAAAGGTTGTATAGGAGTAGGAGTGGGTGTAGGAAACGTTCTATGAGGTGTGAGTGGGTGTGTCAGTGATTCTGTGGTTGATGTCTTCAGTGATGTAATTTGAGATGTCATCAGGGATTTCATCAGTGATGTCACTGACCATGTCATGAGTCATGTAATATGTGAGGTCATAAGCAGTGCATTACGGGGCGCTAGTTATAGTTAGCTGAGCTAACTATAACTGCTGAATTTCACTGGTTTTGTACGGACAAAACCTGAGCCTAGCTATAATGTCCCTGTACCCTTTGTTTTTATTCCGTGAATTTCTGCGTTTTTAGATTCCATTTCCAAACTATAACGTACATGTAACCTTTGTTTTTTTTTCAGTGAATGTTTATGTTTTTTTATCTAGTAGCCATGTTTGCAGAGTTTTGGAGAGAGGGGGCGAGGCCTCTGACCAGCTCTCATCAATCGCGCTGTCTGGGACTTACTGAAGGTAACAAAAGGGGTCCCGGCCCTCAAGGACCCTAGCATCCAAGGGGACTTCATCCCCAAACCAGCAGTGCACCAGGAGGTGCATTTGCAGAGTGGGGGAGAGAGGGGGTGAGGCCTCCAACAACCTCTCGGCAATCTCGCTGCGTGGTACTTACTGGAGGTAACAGGAGGGGTAGTTGCCACCCAAGAACCCTCAACAGCAAAGGGGACTTCATCCCCCAACCAGGAGTGTGCTAGGAGGTGTATTTGCAACGTGGTGGAGAAAGGGGGCATGGCCTCTGAAGACCTCTCAGCAAACCCGCAGTGTGGGACTTACTGGAGGGAACAGGAAAAAGTAGTTGGCTCTCAAAGACCCTCTGGAGAGAAGGGGACTTCATTCCCCAACCAGCAGTATGACAGGAGGCATGTTTGCAGAGTGGTGGAGAAACTGAGCGTGGCCTCAGCAATCATGCTGTTTGAGACTTACTGGAGTTAACAAGAAGCCTTGTTGGCCCCCAAAGACCCTCAGCATTTAAGGGGACTTAATTCCCCAATTAGTAGTGCTACGTAAGGTGCGTTAGCAGAGTGGTGGAAAAAGGGGGCATGGCCTCTGATCACCTCTCAGAATTCCTGCTGAGTGGGACTTACTGGAGGTAACACAAGGGGTTTCTGGCACCCAAGGACCTTCTGGTGGCAAGGGAACGTCATCGCCCAACCAGTAGTGCGCCAGATGGTGCGTTTGCAGCGTGCTTGAGAAAGGGGGCGGGCCACCAAAGACCTCTGAGTAATTCTGCTTTATGGGACTTACTGGAGGTAGCAAGTGGTATTGTTGGCATCCAAGGACCCTCTGGAGCCATGGGGTCTTCATTCCCCAAAATGAAGTGCACCAGGAGGAACGTTTGTATAGTGGTGGAGAAATGGGGTATGGCCTTCAAAGACTTCTCAGCAATCCCATTGTCTGGGACTTACTGGGGGTAACAGAAGCAGTTCCTGGCACCCAAGGACCCCCAGCATCCAGTTGGACTTCATCCCCCTACCAGAGTAGTAGAGAAAGGGGGGCGGGGCCACCGGGGACTTGCCGGTCAACTTTTTTTTGGTCTTTTTAATGGGAGGGGGCTGTATGGCCCCTCTCCTGTGGGCTGATTTGGGTCGGAGACCCCATCCCCAGGTGCCAGGCCTTTTTTTAATGGGGAGGAGAGTTGTGTGGCCCCCTCCCGGGCTGATTATGTCACAACGACTACATCCCCTGTGGTCCGTCCTTTACTTTTTAATTGTTTTTTTTTTTTAAAGTAAAAGTGAAAGGGGGTCCGATTTCGGCCCTGGAGACCCAATCCCCGGAACACAGCCTTTTTATTATTGTTTTTATTTAAAAAATAATGGGAGGGGAACTGCATCATCCCCCTCCCATACCAATCCCCAGGGCCCGGCCTGTAGTGTGGGTGCCCTGGTCTCATCCAGGGTACCCACTTTGTACAGTCGGTGACCGCGGGGGATGCCTCAAAGCCAATGTGGTCCCTGGTAGCTCCCTGCCTACTGCGGAAGCTGGCATTGCTTTGTCACAGATGGACCTGCTAACAAAGGGAAGCACCGTTAAAGCAGAGCACCGTTTGCTGTGGCTTGGCAAGAGCAGTAAAGCTCCCACCAAGTCATAGTTAACAGCTATGTATTAGGGGTGGGCACCATGGGACACAGCAAGAGCCAGACCTGGGAGGGGGTGCTGGTCCCCAGGGCCATGGGTCCACAATGAACCTTCTCGATTACATTATTTGAGCCTCAGGGAGGTGGCGGTCCCCGGAGCTGGGGCGGCTACACCAGCCCCCCACATTTCTATATTCATTGCTTTTGGGAGGTGGTTGTGGTCCCCAGGACTGCCGGGGGCCACACAAGCCCCTCCATGCTTGGATAATTCATTGCCCTGGGGGTGGCGGTCCCTAGGGCTATGGGGGGCGACACGAGCCTCCCGGACATCAATAATTCATAGCCCCAGAAAGGTTGCCGTCTCCAGGGCTACAGGGGCCTCACAGTTTTAATTATAATATAGGCCCCGGGGAGGTGATGGTCCCAGGCCTGGGGGATCTGCGCAGCCCCCCCCTTTACTTTAATTTTATCCCCAGGGAGGTGGTGGTCTCCTGGGGCTTATAAGAGACTCTGGAGAGGGCCCGATGTGCCCCTCTCCTTTTATTATTCTTGCATGCCCCCGGGACCTGGCCCACTTGGGGGCTAAACAGTAGAGTTTTTGCGGAAGGGAGTTAGTGTGTAAGTCTCTATATGTTTCTATTACTGGATGTGTGAATGGTTGAATTAGTAGGTGCATGAGTGGCTGTTTATGTGTGTTAGTGGTTGTGCTAGTGGCTGTAAGGGTGAGTTGATGTTTTAGTGGCTCTATGGATCAGTGAGTAGGTGTGAGTGTTTGTATGGGTCTGTGAATCGGTATGTCAGTGGTTGTGTGGGAGTGGGTATATGAGATGTTGTTTTTAGGTGTAACTGGGTGTGTGAGTGGTTCTGTAGATGTTGTCATCAGTGATGTTATTTGATATATCTTCAGTCATGTCATTTGAGATGTCGTCAGTGATGGCATTTGAGAGGTCATCAGTGATGTCATGAGTGATGTCACTGACCATGTTATCAGTGATGTAATATGTGAGGTTATATAAGCAGTGCATTGCAGGGGCGTAAGTTACAGTTAGCTCAGCTAACTATAACTGCTGAATTTCACTGGGTTTGTGCAAGTGAAATGTCAGTCTAACTTTAATGTCCCTTTAACCTTTGTTTTTTTCAGTGAATTTTTGAGGTTTTATAAATTCTTTTTCCTAACCATAATGTACTTGTAACCTTTATTTTTTCACTGAATTTTCTGTATTTTTTCAATTCTATTTTGTAACTATAACATCCCTGTAACCTTTGTTTTTTCAGTGAATTTCTATTGTTTAAATATATATATTTTATGAGTATATCATTGTTCTAACTTTTGTTTTTTTTACTAAATTACTATAGCCCTATTAATTACGCTTACTAAGTATAATGTCTCTCTATATAACTAAATCACAAGTCACTAAGCTAATAAAGAAACAAAAAGATGGGGCACCAGGCACCAATGGTATCCCGTTTGCATTCTACAAAGAAGATCCAGACTGTTGGTCCACGGGTTTTTAATGAAGTTGTACAGAGTGGGTCGATTCCGAAATCTTGGAGAGGGTCACTAATATCTCCTATTTAAAAAAAAGGAAACTGGCAATTGCCGGAGAACTATCGTTCAATTACCCTTCAAGATACTGATGCAAAACTGTTTGCCGGGATTTTATTAACAGAACTAACAGATTGGGTAAAGGAAAAGAAGGTACTGCCCCTGAATCAAACAGGATTTATCAAGGGACTTGGAACCGCCACTAACATATTAATACTGTCAGTATTAATGGATAAGGCAATTTTAGCAAAACAGCCCTTGTACATTTGTTTAGTTGATTTTAAATCGGACACTAACAAAAGAAATACCTACGACTAGCGGATTAAAACAAGGGTGCGTCCTGGCCCCCCTGCTTTTTAATTTATTCCTAGCACATCTCTCTACGGCTCTGAATGAAGTTAATGCACATCCACCAAGGTTAGCAGACAAACAAATATCCAACTTGTTATATGCGGACGATGTTATACTTTTAAGTCAAACTAAAGTTGGGCTGCAACGGTTAATCGATCGTATCTCAACATATGCAAATGAAAATGACATAGTAATAAATGAAGCAAAGACCAAAATAATGGTTATCACAACAAATATACAATTTAAACATAAATACAAATAGTTGCTGGATGGTATTGAACTAGAACAAGTTGTATCCTACAAATATCTTGGTGTCATATTTAATGACAATGGGAATTTCCTTCTGCAAAAAAAGGATATCACAAGAAAAGCAAACTCATGCGGCAGCATTTAGGACCATACAGAAAGCTATAACTAACTTGTCTTATCGTCCCTTTCTAAAGGTAATTGCGGCAAAACTATTACCTACCTTGACATACGGTAGCGAGGCAATAAATGGGAAATATGCGGAGATCATTAATAATGAGGTTGCAAAAACGTATAACATTTTATTCTCCCTGCCGAACAACGCCTCACAAGCGCAAGTAAGGCTGGAATTTGGGTTAAATAACCAGCAATATGCAAGGAAGGGTCAAGCGCTTAAAGTGTGGAATAGAATAAAAAATGACCAAGAAAACCAGATGTCTCAGCTGTTATGGCAAAAAGTAAAAGATAATAGGAAACTACAAGTTTGGTCCTATCTAAATACAGCAATAGAAGAATTTGGCATAACACCGATTTGGGACAGTACAATCACCAAGGAAAGCTTAAAAAAAACAGTCCATAAACTTACTAATCATCTGTGCCTGATAAAAGATAAAGATGTACTTGTTAAAAGAAAGCATGCTTGGCCAATCATAAATGGATTTACGAAAAAGAAGGTCCAAGAATATCTTGAAACATCATGGTTGCAGAAAAACAAACATATCTTTATCAAAGCCCGATTTGGTTGTCTGCCGGGACTATGTCTCTTACCCCCATGGAAGAAAACAGAAGAGAATACTTTATGCAGGCTATGTAAATTCGGACAAGACAACATTATACATTTACTGTGTCTTTGCCCAGAATTAGAAAAAGAAAGGAAAACCACTCTTAAGAGACTTTTTAATAATCGCGGAGTTAGGACATGTAGACAAGCTCTGATAGCATGTCTAAATTCTGAAGATTTATTAATGAATTCTGCATTTGTTAAATTTTTGTGTGCCGTTGGAAAAAAATTGGAGGAATATCATTTGAAGTGCTATTGGATTGTGTTAAAAATGTGTTTTATATATTTTACTTTTTGATAAAGAACCATATACGATTAATCGTTTTATAACTTTTAAATTGTATGACATTTTTAATGCCTTTGTAAGATTTTTATTAATCAAACAAAATAAAATTAAATTAAAATTACTTTCATTTAAAATATGTTTTTTTATTTTTTAATGCTTTAATAGATCATTTACAGGAAGTGTGCTACAAACACAGTCTTTGGCCAATCCCATAGATTAATATTAGTTTGCACAATATTAAAAAAAATAAGAATTTGCAGATGCATATAAGAAAAAAAGGTGAAAGTATTAGTTTTGTGGAAAAATAGAATGAGAAAGTTCTGTAAATGATGCAAAAATAATAAGTTGAACGCTGTAACAATCATGCAAAAAGGTAGGAAACAATATACTACATAGAGTTCAAAAATATACAACAAAGGACAAGATGGTAATGGATCAAAAAGTTGCACCTCGTATGGTGAGCTATTTAGTGGGCATGTTTAAAAAAGATACACAGTACATGTAGATAGGTTGAGTATTTGTGCCACTCAGGGTAATGGCACACCCTACCACCTGAGGAGTGTTTGTGCAAAGGAAACCTTTGCATTTACAAGTTTAAGAGCGATATACCCCGGCACTCCACATTCACCTAAAAAATCTGTTATCAAAAATAATTTGTCTAAATAAAAATGAGTTTTAATTATTTTCACAGGTGTAGACCAACAGAAAGAAAGAGTTAATGTACATAAAGAATGGGGTTTTTTTGTCCTCATTTATTCGGTTAATTAGGTTAGGGCAGACAAGGTCATTTTTCTTTGTGCCATCCCAGAAACTGACCATCGTACAATTTCCAAATCTGGAAAGAACCATGTCTTCAAACCTTCAAATTCTTTACACAGAAAAGTAGCCAGGGGTCCACCGTGCTGCTTTATCAAATTTGAAAGACCACATTAAGTAAAATCATAGGACAAAACTTCCCTATCCTACCTCAAAGGTTTTTGCCCAATAATTCCCAAAACCTGGTTCTCTTCAACTTCCCTCACAAATGATCTAATGCTCTAACCTTATTTACAGAAGAAACCCATTCAGACAAGTCAGGAGGAATACTACAAACCCACTTAACGCATATCTCAGGTCTTGCAAGTAATACAAGCATAAATAATAAACTTTTTTGTTTTTTACTTAGAACTACACACATTTTGTTACTATCCAAAATGCCAAACGGGCTTACCTCAATCTTGGCATACGGGGGCATATCAGCAACAACCGGCGATAATTATCGCTAAGCGCTAGGATAATTACCACCGGCTAGCGTGGATTTTTATAGCTGAAATAGCATGCTATTAGCAACGCTTATCTCAAAAGCGATAAAAATCCTCACGCTAACTGCCTAGCGTGAGATTATCGCTGGAAACCCAGCAATAATCTCACGCAATGTGGCGCTAACTTGATGATAGGGACTCACAAACGTAGCCATGATATCCACCTTCCATAGGATATCATGGCTAAGTCAGTCCTGAAGCAGGCGTAAGGAAAGTAGCGATAAAAGGGGTTATCGCTACTTTTCTTGCCGCTATGCTTCATAGCGTGGGGCTGGATGATAGGAGAAATGTCGCTTAGTGACATTTCTCCTGTCATGTCAGGTCAGGAACGCCCACTTTGCATCTCATTAGAGATGCAAAGCTGGGCGTTAGGAATTCCTACGCTAACGCAAGTTTTCACGCGTTGGGGTGAGCTTGCTAATAAGGCGATATCGGCAAGGCAAGGCGATAGAAGCGGCGAGACTTCTATCGCCTTGCCTTGCTGATATACCCCCAAATACTTTATCGATACTCTTACCAACATCTTCCCAAAACTTATAAGTTGAGGGCACTGATAAAACATGTGTATATCATTCACTTTAGGTTCCCCACATTTTGGACACTTCTTCACCTCTTGCTTATTCATCTTAGATATTTTTTCTGGAGTCCAATACGACCTGTGCAGAGTAAAGAGATGGTTTCTCCTAAGAGGTGCAGAAATGACAGTTTGCCACAAAAGGATACAAGATACTTGCCAATGATGTTGCAAGTCTTGAGTTGGAAGGACCTTCCCCTATACTTCATCTGGAACTTTAAAATCAACATCTCCCCGTTGAATCAAATGCCAGTACCATCTGGAAATTTCCTTTTTCATTGGATCTTGTTGTAGTTCGTGGACTCTCCTGGCTTTTCTTGATTCTTTGACCAGCTCAGCAGCTGGTAGTATTTAAACCTGGAAAATCTTCCTTGTGTTTCTTTATCTAAATCGTCTTGGCTTTTTAAATTGCCCAAATCCAACAACTGTCCCCATCTTGTCACCCCTGCTTCTCTCAGTGATATTGCAAGAGTGTCTTTTAAGCAGTCTGGGGTTCCCGGAGATCTCCAAATAGGGGCAAGTTGACTGTAGTACGGGATCCTCCATATTCTCGTTATTTCATACTAAAGCTTAGAAGCTGAACTAAGTATTTTTAGTCTAATTTTCTTAAAATACTTTGGATGTCCAAATTTGTACAAGCTATAATCTCCGTCTATTACACTTTTCCAAAGCAGGGGATATTCCACATATGGTCTGAATAGAATTCGTATATTTTTAAATTGAAAAGCCCTATAGTAGGCAATCAAGTCCGGACTTGCTATACCCCCTCGATTCTTTCTCTGGCACAATTTTCTCCATGCTATTCTTACCCCCCTAGAAGCCCAAATAAAACTATTAATCTCACCTTGGATCTTTTTAAGCCATTGCATTTTAAATTCTAGGGCGATAGCATTAAAAAAAAAGTGAACTTGGGCAGAATAGACATTTTTATCACATTTGATCGCCCCAGAAAAGAGAGGAATAAGCCGCTCCATGATTTTAATAACTTCCTCATCTCTTTAATTTTTAGATTCAAATTAACTTGAGCTATTTCATCAATGTTTTTCGAAACCTCAATTCCCAGGTACTTAATTCTATTTTTTGTATCCACTATTATTGACTCTTGATTCCAGCACATTATTTCTGTTTTCTGAATATTCACTTGGTACCCAGAGATTTCACCAAAATCCGCTTGTATCTTTGTAATAATAGGGACAGATTTATTTACATCACTCATGTAAACCAATAGGTCGCCAGCGTAAAGTGCCACTTTGTTAGACCACCCATGGAAGTGGAAAGGGACAATTTCCTGGGATCTCCTTAATGTGCTAGCCAGAGGTTCAATATAGAAATTGAATAGATGGGAAGACAGGGGGCAGCCTTGTCTTGTCCCTCTCTTAATCTTAATTTCTTTTGATAAGGTGCCATTTATCAAAATTTTCGCGACTGGAGCTGTATATATATTTTTTATTACTCTCTCAAAATTCCCTCCAAGGCCAAAATGGTTTATTGTGTCCTGCAGAAATAACCAAGTGACACGATCAAACGCTTTAGCAGCGTCAAACTTAAGAACTGCCGTTGGGAGCTTTTTTTGTGTTGCTACTGCGATGGCACCAATAAGCTGATGGGTAAGATCGTGTAATTGTCTCCCTTTTATGAATCCTTTTTGATCGCTGTGTATAAGATTACCAGAAAAGACAGCAACCCGGGCAGCCAATATTTGCATAAAGGTTTTGTAATCATTATTTAATAATGATATAGGTCGATATGACTCACATCTGAGGGGTCCTTTCCAGGTTTCAGTATTAAAATTATTGTCGCTTCGTTCCACGATCCTGGAGGCAGCAACCCCTTCAAGTAAATATTGTTGAAGAGCCCCACTAATATAGAAGTTATTATTTCCTTTAAAACTACGTACACTTCAATGGGTATAGAGTCTGGGCCAGCTGCTTTGCCTTTTTTAGATTTATTTAACACCCTCAAAACCTCCTCTGGGGTAATTTCTGCATTTAAATTTTCCCTAAATTCGTCTCCCAACTTAGGAATCATTGCCTCCTTCAAGTAAGAGTTAGCTCGATGGGTCAAATTTACTAGGTCCTCTTCGTATAGAGCTTGAAAAAAGGCTTCAAACGCTGCTTCTATTTCTGGCCTCTCTTCTACCTTATCACGTATCTGATCACTATATATTGCCATAATTTTGTTCCTCATTAGATCCGTTTTAATTTTCCAAGCTTGAAAATTCCCGCTGTTCTCCCCGTACTCATAATTTGATAAACGACTCGCTTCCCATCTCTTTCTTACCCTTCACTCCAAAAAATTAGACAACTCAGATTTTTTTTTAGTAAGTTCCTCTTTCACACTTTCTAGATCTTGTTCAGGAATTGCTGCCTCCAAGATTTTATAATGGTCAGCGATATCCGATTCTAATTTATGTATTGTATACCTGGTTTCCCTGTTTCTCTTTGCAGCTAAACTATTCAAAGTTCCTCTAATGACTGCTTTATAAGCATCCCATACTATCTGCAAAGAATCTTCTCCATTCATATTTTTATTGAAATATTCCTCCGTAGTTTCTTTAAGTTTTTCTACCACTTGATTATTCCGCAGAAGTGTACGATCTAGCGTCCATCTGAACTCACCCTGCTGCTTGCCTTGTTTTAAATTCTAATTGCACTAACGAGTGATCGGACAAATGGGCAGGTATATGTTCTACCGTACTTATATATTTACTTAGCGTTTTATCTACGAAAAAAAAGTCTATTCTTGATGCATGACCATATTTTTGGTTTATATATGTGAATCTATTATTTCCATCTCACTTACTCTTCCATACATCCACTAGGCCTAAATCTTCTTTAAACCTCGTCATCCACTCCCTCATTCTAGGAAGATTTAGCGCTTTCCCTGGCGGAAGTCTATCCTTTTCAGGATCGAGTAGTAAATTAAAGTCTCCCCCCAAAACAATCGGGGCGGAGATATCAATCAAGTGTGCATATAAAGCCTTCAGGGGAGCAGGGTCGTCAATATTTGGACCATAGTATCCAACCACATAAAGCAAATTCTGCTCTGTTTGACTGCTGCCCATCTGCCTCTTTGATCAACGTATTCTTCTAAGATAGAAATGTTCACATTTTTTAAAATAATTATTGCCACTCCTTTAATACAGCAAGTCTGATTTGTGCAGACATATGAATCTACCCACTTTTCATATTTAATAATATCCGACCATTCTGATTTCAGCAAGTGGGTTTCCTGTAAAATTATGACATCACATATTCAAAAATCCTTTGTCTTCTTCTTTTTACTCTCAACCCATTAACATTCCAAGTTATGATTTTTATTTTTCCCTCTGAAGCCATCCTTTATTTTATTTTCCTCCTAACTTATATGGTATTAAGTATGCAAAACCATTCCCAGGACCTTGGTTTCCCTGTTTTTTACATATCGGACATTCCCCCCCCCCCCAACCCCCCCCCCAAATGCTGCCCACCAAAACAAAATCAGAAATTTGTGCACAACATAAACCTTAAACTCCGTGTGCCCTACACCCTCCCCTTGTGAACCCTCCCTTCTCTCTTTGGACAATTCTGGTTGTCCCATTTGAACTCTGCTGTCCTGAGGCGCAGTGACATATTAATCTAGCCCTTATTTTTTCTTTAATTTGATCTAACAGTGCCTCTCCTTTTGGATCTCTAATATTGTAGGTTTTGTTATCCCACATGATCTTCAGTAGGGCCGGGAACTTTAACTGGACTGTAGCTCCAAAAGACCTTAATTCCTACATAAAGCCCCCCAATGCCCACTATTTGTCGAGTGTAGCTTTGGATATATCTGATCGAATTTTAAAACTGTAGTCAGATTTGGAGGATATCGGATACTGGCTTTTCTGTATCTCATTAAGCGGATTCTCTTCTTTTTGCGGAACAGTGTTTGAGCCGGGTTTCTCCTGCACCTTAAACAAGCATTGGCATAGCCAATAGGTCTCGCCTTTGGGGCCTTAAAAGTGTTTAGTCAGAGCTATTGACTTTGCCAATATCTTTAAGCTGTGCTGTAGAGAAGTGTGGCTGCTGTGCAGCATGCTGAAAAGTTTTAATAAAGTGTCAGAAGCATTTTTGTTACCTTATATATGACCAAGAAGGCAATATGTACAACTGAACGGCCATATTAAAAAAAAGTATTTACAATAAAATATTTCCTCAGATTTCTTTTGTTTTTGTAATGCCGGTAACTTGTTTCTGCCTATTCCAGTTGTTGTTTGTTAAAGCTTTTTTTTGAAGGGGCATAAACAATCGGAGGGTGAAGGTTGGGAACTAGTACCTGTATTATAACACTAGCTGCGGCCTGAAGCTAGGGGAGAATCAACAGATGCCAGATTACGAGAGCAGGCTGAGGTGGTGGTGAGTGATGCTGAGGTGGTGGTGGTGACTGGTGCAGAGACGATGCAGAGGTGATGCTGAATGATACTCAGGTCTTGCTGAGTGATGATCATGTGGTGGTGTACTAGTGCAAAGGCGATGCTGAGTGATACTGATGTGGTGCTGAGTGATGCTGCGGTGGCGCTGAGTGATGCTGCGGTGGCACTGAGTGATGCTGCGGTGGCGCTGAGTGATGCTGCGGTGGCGCTGAGGAAAAACAGAAAAGTACTGGTGCTGGGGCCCAGAGAACCGGCCTCCTTCTGAGAAGTGTTGGCACTGGCCCAGTAAATACAGCACCGACGAGAAGTACTGACACTGCCCTACTCACAACTGCAGGTGCTGTGGGCTGCTAGATGCAGGCCTGCCAAGAAGTGCGCTTCACTGCACTGTCCTATTAAAAGTAACGTGGATTAGACGAGAAGGGCTGGTGCTGTGCTGTTATAGTATAAGCAGTCCAAATGAGGAGCGCAGCCACTGTGCGACTGCAAACACACAGCACTACCTGGCAGTGCAGTGCGTGTACTATTCCACTGAACATATGGCAGCACTAGTGAGAAGTGCAGGTATTCTTCCACCTGAAATGTAGACGCACAATTGAGAAATGCACTTTTCCAATGAAAATATAGAATTACTAATGAGAAGTGTAGATCTTCTACTCAAACATATCAGCACCAACCAGAAGTGCAGGTACTGCTCAAGAGAAAGCAGCAGCACTATTGAGAAGTGCAGGTGTTGTTTCAGTGAAAACAGGAATACTATTGAGAAGTGCAGGTTCTGTTTCGTGGCAATCATAGCATGACTAATGAGTGGTGCAGGTATGGTTCCAGTGAAACTGGGGCACTATTGAGAAGTGCAGGCACAGTTCTGTGGAAATACTGTACCTGCTTGGAACACTTCTTACACACTGGAAAACACGAACTGGCTAATCCAATTTGGCTGGCATTTTGAGTCCTACCTAAAATATTTTTAAAATAGAGCTGCAGTGGGCAATAGTTACTTTCAGTATAAAATGCAAAGATTCAAACTGTGCTTTTGAGATCTAAATGAGTCCCTAATTAATAGCAAAGCATGCACTCCAGAGCAGGTGGAAGGATACACTAAATAGCAGGCGGCAGAGAAGAATTCACACCTGGGCAGAAACAAAGCCTGTGCTGTGTATATGTTAAAGAACTAGTAACCAAAGGTATGGTGACAGCTGTGTTCTCAAGCTACACCTAAAAAATGAGCACCTAAGAATAGGATGACTTTGGCATTGTGCTATGCAGAAAACATCTGGACTTTCACATTTTACTGGAATTATTTCTCTGGCTCCCATGTCACATTTATCAATTGTATTTTTAAAGCAAACGCAAAAAAGCTTGAGGAAAAACCTAGGGACTGGCAGTGTGTGGACAAGGGAACACACTTCTTATGAGCACAGGGAGCTGTTGTAGCCTTAAGTGCCGGACAATACCCAGATACTTCAATTTGAGGAAAGATCACAAGAACAGGACTAATAATCTTCAAGGGGCCTGAAAGTATGACGAGAACTTGTTAAAACAAAACACATTCTTGTTGTACGTGGTGGAGGTGGTGAAAAAGTGTATCGCACCTGCTGGATTCTGAAACAGGGTTAGTGCTTTTTTTACAGTGACTGATGTTATTTTTTATCCTACATGATAAAATCCTAGAACAGGTGCTAAAAAAAATGCTGTCATTACTACAGAAAATTGCATGTTCCGCTGGTGGTTTTCACCTTCAGTGGTAATGCCGTATCTGCAGGGTGTAATACAAAATACCCGTACGGCTGACAGCCCCCCTCCTCCAAGTGGTAATCTTGGCCGAGTGGTACTGTACCACAGGGGTCTTTCTTTCAGAATAAGAGTCATATGATGCAAACATGTGTGCTCTGTTTCCGCAATTTCACGTTATTAGGACATCTGCCTTGTGCTTTAGTCCACAAAACTATAAAATCAAGACAGATAAATAAATATTGCAATTTAATGTCCATGCGCAGTTTGATTACTCCTCATCTCCCAACATGCTTCCCACGTCATAGGTGAAAGGTGAATAGATTGCCCTACGTGTACTGATTTCTTCTTGCTTGATTTAAAAAGCTGGTCTGCAAATAAAAATACAGATCCAATTAAGTTTGGAAACAGCATCTTTTAATACCCGCGATTTTGAAGCGATATGTGATGGCGGCAGAGTCAAACAATTAACTCAAAATGGTAATTGCAATCAACTGTAACTCCGTTTCCATGGCGAGCGGAGAATCCCCGCGGAGCACATTTGAACTCATTGATATCTAACCAATGTCACTTTTAATTTGAAGTATGTCTGTTTACTTGTTCCAGCTCAAATTGCTTGTTTCCGTCTAAACAAGTATATTTAGCAAGTTTCCGCTCCCGGAAGCAATCAGCTCCCAGCCGAACTTTGGTCTCTAAATGAAAATAAGTACAGGGAAAAGTCCGGCTATGTGGAGGAGGAAGAGAGGCCAGTCCAAGTGACATGGGACTGAGCATCCGTAAGGCATGAACAGAGTTTACCTGGTTACTGTCAGTGAAACGTGGCTCACCCTGGTAGCTTGGGTCCAGCCGCAAGGCTTTCCTCAGAGAAAGTGAGACTGTTGAGTGTACTCCCTAGTAAACACCAACAGAGTTAAGATATCAAGCAATTAAGTTGGGCTGCAATTAAAACAACAAATCACGTCACACACTAGGGAGGAATGGATAACAAGCGGCCGTGCGGACGGGAAAGTGATCGCGATCAGAAAGTGAAAGTAATCACGGTAAAGCGCCGCGCGCGCCCGCACACATGCACTGCAGCTCTAGGCTGGCCTGGTAGCACTTTTTGGAGCCCTCTCAATAAGTCTCGCCAGACAAGCGCATGCGCTGGGTCAGGCGAGACCTAAAAAGGTGCGGAGAGATGGTGTTATTAGGTCTCGCGAGCCAAAGGCTCGAAGAGACATTTTATATGTGGGATTTTCAAAGTGCTACCCACAGTTTTGGCTGGCCTAAACCTTGAGTGCACGTTGGCGTGCACGTGCACAGCTGCTGCTCACACTCCCTCCTCCCTTCTCCCCTTCCCGTCAGCTTTGATCAGGCTCCTCTGCTGCTGGCATTCCCCCCTCCCTTCTCGCCCAGCCCTTCTTGTCACCTCGGCTTGTTTAAAACAGCTGCTGCTCGCACTCCCTCCTCCCTTCTCCCCCTCCCTTTTCTTCAGCTTTGATCAGGCTCTTTTTTTTTCATTCCTAAGCGGACTGGAGCACAGCTCGGGGTGCTGCTGTGCTCCCTGATAGCGCCATGCCCGTTTTCCATAACATGACTCCTTACACCACAAAGGATCCCACCTTTCATGCAGCACGCACCTCCACACCCTGAAGAAGTCTCATCACCACCCGGAAAAAGTATCATTTAACACTGCAGCCGAGACCTCACACCCGAATGGGGTGTTTGTTCTCACTTGGCACTGGATAAGCCTGTATTCATTTACTACCACGGCCCCCCTTCCCCCTCATCTCATAAGCTGCTTCCCCTTTCACATCTCCATCACTCTGTGCTCTCCTTCTCTTTTTTTTTTTTGCTTTCAGCGCGAGGCTCTTTGCTTTTAGCACTTCACGGCAGCGCATGTGTTTATTTCTTCTCTCCATACGCCTTTGTGTGCTGCTTCCCCTTTCACATCTCCATCACTCTGTGCTCTCCTTCTCTTTTTAGGCAGCGTTGTGGGTGTGATTAATTAGGCGGACTTCGAGCACTTGTTTCGTTGTGTAACTCTTTGAGGTGTTTGCAGGGGGCTGAGCAGGAAACAATAGCAGCCCCTCCCCCTTCCCTAAGAGACAGAGGTGCCAGCAGCTGACCCGGGCTTTTCCAAAACTGGCCTGGACTAGCGTGCATTTAAGTGATTTAAATATAGACTAATCTGTTCCCTTTGGTTTCTTTCTGCGCCTGCACGTGATGACAAGCAGAGTTACAATAATTAATCTTTCGAATCTCTTTTAAAAAAACATTTTGGTTGGCGCTTCGCAGTCTTCTGTAGTAATTGTTAAAAAGTCACGGCTTAAACTAATGTTTTTACTTTAACTCGGGCTCAAGCACTTCAAATTTGTCTCAGCCTTGCACAGAAATGTGGCCCGCAACCCAGCTTTAATTCTCGTCAATAGTTTCTGTACTGTGCTGATAGAGGCTCGCCGTACTAGTTTCACTTCCACGAACTGTACATGCCTTTGTGCACGTCGCTGTTCTCAAAAACATGCTAGTTTTTTAAATGTGTGTAAGTGTCACAATTGGTTTCCTCTATTCTCTGGTTCTAATTCAAATTGTTTTACGTAACGTGGACTACAACAAAATAAGTTTTTGGTTTGCTATCCCCAGAGAGGCACACTACACTAAGGGTGGGCGTAGTGGGCGTAGTGGGGCTACGTGAAGCAGCACGTAGTGTGCCCAAATCTATGCACACTACGTGCTTCGCGTAGCACCACTACGCGCCACCCGCCTCCCGCCCGCCCTCCTTTTAAATCAAACCCCCGCAATTTCAATAAATATTAAATTAAATAAACTTACCTGAAACGCGGCGTCTCCGGGGCTCCCTCTTCCATTTCAAACTTCTTCTGACAAATGCGCATGCGCGGAAGCCCGCGCATGCGCATTTCTTGCAAGAAATGCGCATGCGCGGGCGTCCGCGCATGCGCATTAGTCAGAAGAAGTTTGAAATGGAAGAGGGAGCCCCGGAGACGCCGCGTTTCAGGTAAGTTTATTTAATTTAATATTTATTGAAATTGCGGGGGTTTGATTTAAAAGGAGGGCGGGCGGGAGGCGGGTGGCAGCGGCAGGCAGCTACGCTTCGCCCTGGGTGTGGTGTGCGTAGCGCTAGCCTGCTTCGCCTACTTCGAAAACTGCGAAGCAGGCAGCGCTACGTACACTACGTGGGCGAAGCGTAGTGTCTCGCCCAGGGTTACACTACACCCCCTCTCCCTTCACTACAAACTGCCGCTCTCAGGCTACGCAAGCCCCGCCTCGTCTTAAGAGCCCTGTTACCAAGTTTTTATGGGGACCCCGATTCACACGTGTCGCCACAGGCTGGAAAGCTACAATCATTTCCTGTCTCGGTTTTTGGGGGCCAGCTTTCCTCCCTGGTTAATACCGTGAAGGCCCGACCCATAAATCCCACATGTGCGCGCATAACCCTACATCCCATCTCGTTATTTTTAATGAGGATAAAGCGGCCAGTCTGCATGCAGCCGGTCGGACCATAGTGTGTTAGGCAGCAAGACAACTCAGTGGGTTAAAAACGGTCTTAAGGATGCAGGAGCAAAGTCTGCCAGACTGGCAAGCCTTTCATCCTTCCAAGGAGACGTGTTTGATAAGAACTGTTTATAATTGAAGCAATCACTACTACATAACAAACGTAAAGGTCTGTGAGCTTATGACGTGATCACTACAAACCTGGACCGGATAAAGACCTGTGGGTGGTGCGGGCTCACCCGAGGCTTACAGCACTGACTACTTCCTCCACACCCAAGTTGCACTTAAATCTCTATCCACTGGAACAATTTTTAATCAGAATTCATATTATTAACACTATATTTAATTTTAAACATCGGAGTTTATCACCCAAGGCAAGGTTCCTCATTATGTGGCCGCCGCACGGATGAAAGGCGGAGTGGGCTTCGCCAGGCCTCAGACACTTGACACACAGACACTTGGTAGTTCGGATTTCAACTCCACTACCTGTGCCCATAGCATTTTGTGGTTAATTGTGCCACCTTTTGTGTCTTTGAACCCATTTTGAACCCAGTATTGCAAGTACTCCTTATATGACTGTACACAGTAAAAGGATTCGCACACGATTAGTGTGGGGAATTCTCGATCCGTATTTACAAGTGCCAGTATCAGTGCTTTTAATTCTGCCAACTGTGCAGTGCAGTCTCCTAGAGATTGCGTTTTTGTGCAACTCGGATGGAACTTTCCATCATGCATGCTACCTTTAACGATTACACATGCCGCACTATATTGTTGCTTACTCCATATGGCTGGTTGAGCAGATCCGTCAATGTAAATGATATATTCATACTGATAGAGGCATTATTTCATTAGGTAGAAGATATTCTTGCTCGTATTGCAGGAATGCTTGTGTCTTCAAATTTGGGTTGTACCTGTATTTTACATCTGTTACAGTGAGAGAATTAGCCCATTGTATCCATCTAGGATGTAAGGCTTTAGCGTTAGGGATGCTTGCCTTTGTCGCAGCCTCTAAGGCTGGAACCGGAGTCACTACTATTATTCATTTACCCTGAGCCAGCGCTCTTTCTCTCACTACAGCAGTCTGTACCGCTGTCAGAATCTTTTCAGTAGATGCGAAGGGCATCTCAGCATTTGTGTACAGATGTGATTTGTATGCTATTGGTACTGTTTCACCTTCATTGTATGTGAGATAAGTGTACCCAGATTTACCCGCAATTATACGGATCACCAGGTTGCGTATGTTTACGCGTGTCTGTAAGTGTTTGGAAGCTGTCATGTCAGCTTGCAAGGAACGAAGTGTATCTGTGTGTTCCTGTGCCCAATTTCTTGACGAGAAATCAGCTTTAATTAAGTCATAGAAAGGTTTTACTCTTTCCGCGTAATCCAAAATGTATGTTCCAAAATTTAGGAATCCCAGGATTGACTGTAGATTTTGTAATGATTTTGGAGGTTGGAGCAGCGCGCATTTTTCTAAAAAAAATGTCTGCCAGGCTTTTTCCTTTACTTGAAAGCTCATATCCTAAAAACAGGACACTGAGCTGGGCTATTTTTGGTTTTTAAAAGTTAAATTTGTAGCCCTCAGATGCAAATCCCAAAATTATGGTATTTACTCTGTTCAAGTGTTCATCTAGGTCATCATCCATCAGAGAAATATAATCCGCATAGGACAATGCCTCTTCATCCAATTTTTATAGTAACTCTGTTACTCTGGCCGAAAACAACCCCGGGTTGTACTTATACCCCTGGGGGAGTCAACAAAATTGCCGCTGAGACCCTAGCATTGAGAGTGCTGTTAAATACCTGCTTTCAGGAGCTATATTTTGGCAGAAAAATCCATTTGAGATATCAAGTGTTGTTTTGTATTTTTTCCGCACAATGTTATTCATTAATGCGGCACTGTGTGCAGTCTGAACTGCAAATGTCTTAGTGTTTAAATGTCTATAATCTAAAACTAGACGATATGCATTGTCGGGTTTCATGACTGGAAACAAAGGATTGTTCATTTGAGAGGTACATGTTTCAATCACTCCTTGGTATTCAAGTTGATCTAAGATCTCCCTGACCTGTTTTTTAGCTTCTTGCTTTATTGGATACTGCCTTTGTGCAGTAGGTGTGTTTTTTAATTGAATAATGTGGTGGGTTGAACCCTCATCCCATCCAACATGATTTTTATATAATGCTGGAGCTTGGGCTACCGCCCACTCCTGCGCATATGTGTGTTGCAAATTCCTGGGAATATGGTCTGAGAATGCCGGTAGAATTACTGTTTCTCCTTTAGGGCAATCCATGAAGAATGCTGGCGGCCAATCTCGTTCAGCTAACAAAATGTCATAGCCAAACGTAAGGTTCTCCCAAAAGAGACCTCTAACTTTTCAATACCTGTCCCCTTCCATCTGGAGCGTTATTTCATATACTTTATGTGGGACACTCACTCTAGTGTCAGGTGTTTCTACCGTGATATAATCATTCAAGTCCGCTATCACCAGAAATTCCATCAGGTTCTGGCGAGCTATCATTACTTCTGCTGCACTGTCTAGCATCGTCTGAACCCATTCTCCGTTCAGTAGTCGAGTCCTCAGAATTCGGGGCATGTCTGATCTTTAGATCTGCAACCTTCTTCTTTTTGAACTGTGGCTTTTGCTTTGTCTTGTCTTCTCTTTTGGAAGTGCTGCTTGTCTCTGGACTTCGTACGCTCTTCTTGTCTTTCTGACAGTCCTTCCTCTCAGAGTTTTCCGATGAACCCTGAAAGGAACTAGAGGAACGTGTATCAGTATCCTGATACCTGTTATCCTGATACCTTTCAGGTTTCCTAACATTATCCCTATTCCTGAGATTATACATCTTTTCGGAGGGCTCCTGTTTCCCTTAAATGTTTGTTGTTTTTTATTGTCTCACTTCTTTTTAGAAGAAGCAGGTGTCTGCTTGGTAGTGTCCTTTTCAGGACTGTCCATTAGCTGTGGTTTTAATGCTTTCCCACCCAAACTGTCTCTGGCTAAATCTACATACGCAGTTTCAATTATATTTGGTAGTTTGTGTTCCTGTTCTAAAGGACTGAACTCCCTTAGACGTTGGCTGATAGCCACTGAAGCAGTTTCCCCTTTAATATTAAATAGTATTATTGCTGATACCTGGGCATAGTTACCTAGTAACTTCATCCCTAAGTTCAGAGCAGGCTCTGCTCCGTACTCATTCTGTATTTGTCTTAATACATCAGGTATCACTGCTAATGATGGATTACCATGAGTTCTGGTATAGATGGTAGCAAAAACTGTACCCCAAGTGGTACAATCCTCTACTTGTGGTGTTATCCCCATGGCCCAGCAGATTGTTAGCATTCTGTGTTTTTTGTAGGGGTGGTATTTGGGAATACTGCCTCCAGCTGCGTTATTTTCTGAGCTACCCAGAATGGCATTTGTTCACATTTTGTGTGAATTTTGCCCATCACTGCATGTAATGTTTGTGGTGTCATTTTTGTTGCTGTACCCTGAGATTGAGTTCCATTTGTTGCAACTATCGCTGGTTGGACTGTGAATGTCCTCATGACGAATTGCGTCATATTTCTATAGATTTTTATTAAATCTTTGCGTTGTATGAGTAAATCTCCTGGTGGCATTGTTTCAATGTCAGGATGTGGTGTGTAGGTCACCAATATTGGCCATGTTGTCCCTTCTCCTCTGAGCAGGCCTAATATTACTCTTCCTCTTATATGGGGTAGGGGCGAAACAACCTTTACAACGCAGTCATTACAACGCAACATCCTTTACATCGCATGCCATTACAACGCAGCCATTACATTGCATATCACTACAACGCGTCATTACAACGCATGTCACTACAACGCATGGAGTGGGAATAGTAATTTTTTACCTCTACACTATCCAACACTTACCCTGCTGTTGCACTCACTGGAGTGGGAATAATAATTTTTACCCCTACACTATCCATCACTTACCCTACTGTTGCACTCACTGGAGTGGGAATAGTAATTTTACCCCTACACTATCCAACACTTACCCTACTGTTGCACTCACTGGAGTGGGAATAGTAATTTTTACCCCTACAGTATCCAACACTTACCCTACTGTTGCCCTAAAAGTAATATGCGTTGTAATGGAATGCGTTGTAAATGTAGTTTCAAAAAATGCGTTGTGATGGCATGCAATGTAAAATCATGCGTAATGGATGTTGCTATGTAAAAACTGTGTTGTAAAGGCATGTGTGGTGAATGATAGCGTCGTAACGCCATGCATTCCAATTAGGGAGCCTTTAAACCAGTATTAGTGTTCCTGGTACGTGAGCGGAACCTCTATGTGCTCAAACGGACAACATTCCACTGGTGCATCTCCTTCTGTGTAAGAGTGAAATGTTTTTGTTCTTGCATTTGCTGCTGAGAATGTAACCCACAATAAAATACCTCTGTTTTGTTCGATTTGTGTGCTTCAATCATGAAAGCTACTATGTCACCCCTGGGTGTTAAACCATGCTCTAGCAGTTTCAGGGTGATTGGATATCTGATTTTTTCTGCAATCGGAATTGCGTCTGCATCTTCTTCTCTGTCTGAGATGTATAGATCTACTCTTGTGTTATCTACTGTCTCTGTCATTTTTTTGTAACAAAGAAGCTTTGTTCAAGGGAACTAAGATAAGGTTTTAATGCACAATTTTAGGAACACTGTCCTTCAAGCTTGATTAACCAACAGCTATTAAATAGGATTTTCGCCTACTCAGCTGTGGTGGAGATGGTGCCCACCCACTCCAGACGTCTCTGGTGTTTTGTGAGTACAGGTCTCTGAGAATAGCACGACTGAACTACTCAGATTCTACTGTTAAATAACTACCTAACAGTTCATGTATTGCCTGCCACAAATTGTAATGATGCTGATACACTATGTCCTATGCTTTATATGGGGGCGGGATGCTGGTTCACTTGCAATAGCTACTTTGGAGCCCTTCTTCGCATTCCCGTGCACTGACAGGATCCCTTTCAGATAGTCCAGTTTTTTCATACCAGCCCCTGAGACCTTGATCCCCCCATGGCCTCTACCTGGACACTGCAAGACAGCCTCAGCTTGACTTTTCAGTCCTGGACTCTGGCTTTGCTTTACCTACATATGTGAGGCTGCTTTTTGTAATTCGTGCATCGTCTTCCGTTAGTTGGGGGCCTACACCGGGGGGTCCTGTTTCTCCTACTGTGTGCTTGATATCCCCTTGCCCCTCCCTCTTACCTTTGGTGGCATTTGTTGCTTTTTATATGCTTTGTTCCAATAAACAGATATTAAAGAAAAAAATAACTACCTAACCAACATTGGGGGCGCCATGTTGTGTAGTTCCCATATATCCTATACAGAATCCGTGCGTTCGGATAACATAAACTGTGAGTTTGGTGGCAGACTGGTTCCGACCACCCCCACCGGATCTGTTAGCCTGTTTGCATTAGCTAGCTCACAGTGACACTAGAATCTCCTCTTATCGGGGAGAGAATAGTTTTTGGCAACCTCAGAACATGACAACCCTGATCCCCCAGGATCGTGGAAACAATATACTACTTTCCGCACAGTCACTTGTGCTCACTTAGTTTGTCTCAGAGATACACAGAATAAACAGTCTGGGCGTTTCAATAAGGATTTATTGAACAGTTGTTATTCTTGTGTAAAATAGATTTGCTGTAAAAACCATTAGACAGTAGCAGAGATATATGATTAGCAGTACTACAAAAGTAAAGGGATGGTACAGTTCTACCATTTTGAAGTAATCCTGAATATATACAAGTACATAAAACACATGATAAGAGCACATGATAAGAAAGTGTGCACTCCTACAATGCCTCCCTAACTAGATGTACCTAAATGTACCTAGAATCTGTGTATGTGTTATGCCAAGAATCCCTCTAAGGTCTAGTCAACCCCAATACCTGAGATAGAAGTGAATATGGGACGCCGTCCTGGTCTCAAGTTGGACACCCCACAAGGGATGTTAGAACTCTGCTAGCTGGAGTGTCTGCATGCAGGAACCTCAGCGTCTCTGGTCAGTGTGTCAGCCGGGAATTCACGGTCTCCTCAGTCTGTCTAAGTAAGACATTATTTATATATACCCACAGGTCTCCCCAGGGGTCCTACCTTGCTGTGTTACTGTGTCAGCCTAAAGGATGACATCGGGCTTGAACTTTACACATAGATATTATACAGGAGATGTTCGTCCTGATGTCAGTCCTCCTGTGCTTCCAAGAAGCCTCATACATAATCTCTGAGTTTCGAACTAGGGAAAAACCTGCGTTCTGAATGCAGTGTTGTACCTAGGTAAAAGGTCAGTCCCTACGAACCGTTATGTATGTAATGAAGGGAAGGATATAGGTGAAAGGTTGCAGTGTTACCTGTGCCTATATAGGGTGCATATAAGGAATATAACACTAGTCTTTTTGCATTGGATTTGTTGTAATTCGTTCTTGTGCCCTTTCTGAAATGTACCATCTCCTCTAAAAAAGAGGAGGACGTGACATTAAGTGATGGGTCTGCAGTTGTTGTGTCATAGTCGTCTATTTTGCTCCTGTCACTGTGTATGCTAGACACATCAGACTCCCTGGTTGATGCTGCAACTATGGGGGCTGTATTTGCTACACTTGGTGTATTGCTTCATGGTTTGACACCGTCAAACTTGCGAGCGAAAGTAAAGATTCTGCCATTTTTGTAGTCATTGTCATCCCTCCTGAGTTTTCTCATTTTCTTATCCTTAATGTGCAGCTGATGTGAGTTCAGTACATCTTACAAAATCTTGTGATTTTTGTCTGTGGCCTCTTGTAAGTTAAGGCTTGGAAATGAGTAGATGATTGTGTTTACATTCTGCATGTCTAATAAGAATGTCCATCATTTTGAATGGATCAAATCCTGGGCCTAAGTTTTCAAAAGAACGAAAGATTATGACACGTAGACCCTGTGGTACCTGTTTCATGTCAATGTACCTTTTAGTATAGTAGAGTTCCACCATCTAGAAAGCTCTTGATTTCTTAGACGTTCTTGTTTGATAAAGTTTTGCCTTGAGCTTTCCTGTTCTGTAGAATTTGTCTCTATTGTCGTCAAAAGTAGCCATAATCAAAAAATAGAGTATTAAGTAATCTAAATAGTGATTTGTCACAATTAAAGTGAACCCACAATCAGAAGAGTTGAGTGCAGACTACCACATAACATATGCAACAAACGACAAGATGGTAATGGATCAAAGAGTCACACCTCGTATGGTGAGCTATTTAGTGGGCATAGTTTTGAAAGAAACACAGTATATGTGGATAGGTTGAGTATTGGTGCCACTCAGGGTAATGGCACACCCTAACACCTGAGGTGTGTTTGTACAAAGGAAACATTTGTATTTTTACAAGTTTACGAGAGATATACCCCAGCGCTCCACATTTACATATAAATTCTGTTATCAACAATAATTTATCTTTAAAAAAAATGAGTTTTAATTATTTTCACTGGTGTGGATCAACAGAAAGAAAGAGTTAGTGTACAAAAAGAAAGAGCTGTTTCTTTGTAAGCTTTTCTTTCACAATTTCTAGCAATTCGGTTGTGAACAAGATACAATTGTTACAAGTTATTGTTTTCCAATTCCGTTCAAAGCAGATATGTTCCGTGATGTTGGAGAACAGTCAACATATGTTTTGTCACTGATGTGACTTTTTCAAGGCTGGGTAGTAATACAATGATGTAGATGTCAACCATACTGTAAACATCACTTGTTTGTAGATCAGAAGTTGGTTACTGTAATGCCCCACCTAAAGTGAGTGAGTATTAAAGTAGAAAGTGCTACACCAGATGGGGAAGAAGTGTTGGAAGAAGTAATGTGTCTGCAATATTTAGGGTGAGTACATGTTAAGGATAATGTTTAGTAACATGCAAAGAAGTAATGTCGAATTAGCCTTATATAAGTGCATGTGAGTTAAGAATAGTGACAGAAATGTGAGAAGAGATATTACACTAGCTGCGAAAAATCAAAAAAGTTCCCAAAAATTAGTCTACCTTCGAAACAGTCATTTCGGCATAGCAAAAGTGGCAATCGAAGCACATATAGTAGCGAAAGATGAAAGCCGTCCCGAAAACTTCTTGTTGAAAGTTTTAGCTGTTGAAAACAAAAAAATTCAAATATTGGGTCAAAGATAAGTGTCCTCATATTGGAGGACAAAAATAAAGTGAAATGCCTTAGAATTAGTGAACTTACATAAGTTAATGCGGTAACCAAATCTTAAATAGTGGAAGTCTTCTCAGTGGCTATGAAGTTTTGTAAGTACCGCACTCAATAACAGTGGAAGCGTGTAAGCCCCATTATTTAAAGGGAAAAGCAAAAACAAAAAACAAATCCTTTAATTGTAAAAATAATTGTAAGTCGTGTTAGAGGGAGAGAAGGGAGCAGTTAGACTATCTAAAGAACTTAGAAGTCTACGAGTCTAGTACTATAAAAGCTGTCTCAATTATGTAAAAAGGTAGGAAACAATATACTACAGAGTTCAAAAATAGATGGTAGATGACTGGTAACCATTGTAAAACCTAGATAATGATAGTACATTTTTCAGGGAAAAACATTTGAACACTATTAATATTTGATATAGGAGTATTATAACAAGTTTAAAAAAAATTATATTTAGAATATGCAGAGTTCCCGTGGAAGCGTCGGGCTTTTCCGGTTCCAACTTTATGGTTTTTCGTTGCAATCATGTGGTAGCAATGGATCCGTTCTGCAGATTCGGAAAAATACTAAACAATTATCTTAGGGGTATAGGAACTTTGGGGCATATTATCAAGGACGGCGTTAAAATTATCGCCAGTTTAGCGTCAGAAAACTGCCGCTAAAGTGGCGATAATGGGCTTGATAATATGCCCTGGAGAATTCCAATAGAAGCCCATGTTCACACCAGAACATGGACTTCTATTTGAATTCTCAAGGGCATATTATCAAGCCCATTATCGCCGCTTTAGCTGCAGTTTTCTGGCGCTAAACACACGATAATTTTTGACGCCGCCCTTGATAATATGCCCCTTTATAATTAAAATATAGTGTTAGGCTGATGATATTTAAAACGTGCTGAAATGAGCTGTTATTATTATGCGAATCTGAGAATTTGCAGCGGAATCCACGGAGTTGCTCAATAATAAAATCCTTCATTTCCATTGGTTCCTCTTGAATCACATCCAAATTTTGGTAAAACCACACCCAAAACAGTGAGGAAAGATGGATAGCTGATTGGTCCCTTCCATTATGGCAGAAGCAACTGTATCACCTGCTGTAGCTGCACAAGAGGAAGAAGGAATAGTGGAAGAAGAAGTTACTTCCACCCGGCAGGAAAGTGATGGGTGGGACTGGTTTCGTTGTACCTTCTGAAGAAAAGAAAGCCACTGCCAGGTATTTTGAATGCAAGTTATGTGGGAAGTAGCGTTCAAGACCTACATGAAAAATTATAGTTACTGCACATCCTCTATGTGGAAGCACATCAAGAGTAATCACAAACGTGAATATCTTAGAAAACTTAAGGAGCAAGCAACATCTTGTATTGACAAAGGAGCATCGTCATCTACGTCCAACCAACCATCTGGAAATATCAGCAGTGCACTAATTTGCACAGAGTTAAAAGACATGGGGTCAAATTCACAAGAAGCGATCGCCGAATTAACGGCACTTTATCGCAGCCAAAGTCGTGATAAATTTACCCCCCACTCACAAGCTGGTGTTAACAGCCCACAGCACCAGTTTACCCACGATAGCAGCCACAAAATACACCGAGACCCCCCGCAACTATCACTAATGAGATGCAGAGTGGGCGTTCCCGTGCCAAAAGCCGCGACCACTCCTCAACATTCTCAACGACCAGACAGATCTGCGATAAAAACACAAAACAGGCGATAAGGCACGTTAGCAGCAAGAAATCTACACCTGCTCTGACCTGGTGTTAAGCACCCCGGACCACCCCTCCCTGGCACCCCCGAACAAAGACATGCCACATCAGCTACACGCAAACATGTCCAAAATAATCAGCCTGCCGTCCCACAATCACAACTGGTGCCATGCATGTGTCGAAACAGAAATGAGCAGCGCACATCCGAAGCAATAAATCTAACTTTATTCAAAATAACACAGAAATGAAATGCTGACAAATGGCCGCTCTCCTCTGGACAATCCACAGGTCCCAGCCTGCAAGACAAAAAACATGATGAGAATGTGTGTCCTATGCACATTAAAGGACAGACAGAGTGAAAGAGAGAGAGAGAGGGAGAGAGGAAGAGAGGGAGAGAGAGAGAGAAGGAGAGAGGGAGAAGAAGAGAGGGACAGGGAGAGAGAGTGAGGGAGAGAGAAGGAGAGAGGGAGGAGAAGAGAGGGAGAGAGAGTGAGGGAGAGAGAAGGAGAGATGAAGAAGAATAGAGGGAGAGAGAGTAAGGGAGAGACAAGGAGAGAGGCAGAAGTAGAGAGGGAGAGAGAGTGAGGGAGAGAGAAGGAGAGAGGGAGAAGAAAAGAGGGAGAGGGAGAGAGAGTGAGGGAGAGAGAGAGAAGGAGAGAGGGAAAAGAAGAGAGGGCGAGAGAGTGAGGGAGGGAGAGAGAAGGAGAGAGGGAGAAGAAGAGAGGGAGAGGGAGAGGGAGAGAGAGGGAGGGAGAGAGAAGTAGAGAAGGAGAAGAAGAGAGGGAGAGGTAGAGCCGTCCCTGCGCACCCAGGTTACACTGCTCACCTGCTGCCACTGGTGTGTCTCCAACCACTTGCTGGCATGCATAGCAGTACCCCAGGTCACACATCTGACACAGTGCTGTCATCTGAAACAGAGTCCAAATACACGATTGGCACAGTACACACAATTGCACTAGACAACATCGCCTGCCCGTTCTGCACACCCAAGCAGAGGCACACCATCCCCTCCCGCCGCCCATCGGAGCTTGGCTGCCCATGCACACCCACGCCCCAATGCTCACCTTCCGTCACCGGCACGTAGGCGGGGGGTCCCACCACGTACCGCTGCAAGCCACAAGCCCGGGGCTCATGGACATTGCACCCTCCACACCATGCAGCCACACTCCGCAGCCCACCAGGTCTCCTGTGTGGTACCGGGTGCTGATTACTCCATGGCATGTGACATACCAGTGCATCCGGCACCATCGCAGGCTGCACACCCGCTCAGCCCTATGGGTGCCACTAACTCTGTGATTCAGGAGGCGACGCCATGTGGCGGTAAGCCCGTGCCGGCCGCTGGCTCTGGCCCACACTGCGGTCCAGCAGGGCACACATTACCTGAGCTGGCCGGACCGCCGGGACAGGGCATCATCGCAGGCTGCACACCCGCTCAGCAGCTTAAGGTGCCACTGACTAAGTGCACCCGAAGCCACCGTCCCGTGGCGGGGTGCCAGTGCCGTCTGCAGGGTCTCCAATGCCACGAACCCTGTGCAACCCCAGTCATCGCCACGTGGTGGCAGGCCCATTATGGCCGCAAGGCCTCGGGTCCCACTCACCCTGTGCAACCCCAGTCAGCGCCACGTGGCGGTGGGCCCGTGCTGTCTGCCAGGCCTCAGATGCCACCAACCCTGTGCGCAACAACTAATGTGCTCATTATGGATGAGAAGGGTGGAGTGTCTGTCATCCAGTCAGCACCGGAAGAGGGGGATGTGATGCTGTCGGCCCCTTATGTTGGTGCAGTCACATGGCCAGTGACGCCTGTGCTGGATGGGTGTGGCATGTGTGAAAACCTGCCCTCAGGGAGTGGCTGTGACATGCTGATGACAAGACCAGTGACTTGCACACCACCAGCAAGTATGCCTGCAAGGGGGAGACATGTGGCCCCCCTCAGAGCGTAAGCGGAGTGTTCTGGCCTACCGTACACCAGACCAGTGCAGGGCCTGCAGCAATGACTTGTGGGCTCTGGGCGTGGTTCAGTCCATGTCCGGACAAGGAAGTGACTTATGCGTTTGTCTCTGTTGTAGTGTCCACGAGACCTTGTACACAAAACGCAATGTGGCACCCTCTGACTCGCATCCCGCAGGTTGAACATCAGTGACGCAAGGGAAGGCACTGTCCACACATCCATCCACACATCCATACATTAATGATGTAAGACATGACAAAGCAGTGCATCACTAGATGTTTATTGGCACATCCAGTGAAGTTCTACAGCTGGAGCGGTACAGGGCAATGCCGAGCACACCACACAATATGGGCCTGTTGATGGCCAGCCAGAGTCCATTCCGGGATGACATGTACTGCAGTAGAGGAAGGGTACAGTCCGCAGTCTGTCCGCCATGTCATTGTTCGTCAGACAGGATGTGTCCGTCCATGTCGTTGTCCAAGGTGAGTGCATCTGAGGACAGTAGAGGGTCATGAGGCGATGTGAGGGACAAAGCAGCAACAGGTCCGTTGGCGGGAATGAATGCTATTGCCTCCTTCTGATCACAAACCCATCAACGTCCTCGTCCCTGGATGAGTTGCATGCCCCACCTGTGGGTGTTGCTGCACCAGCTGCGGCACAGTGTGCCACTGACACATCAGGTGCCTGGGTGGATAGTCCTGCCGCACTGGGAGGCACTGACACACCAGGGGGCTGAGATGTGGATGGTGTGGGGGCAGCAGCATTCATCAGCACCACGCCTTGTGGCGGCGATGCCATGATGTAGACCTGCAGGGTATGATAGATCCCAGCTACATTTCGCTGATGTGCAGCGGCGGCTGCCATCCTTTCCACCTCCATCCACACCATGTCCTCAATGAGCCTCTGTATTTGTACCAGCTCATGGCTGGCATTGCTGGAGCCACTCTGAGGGGACAGGTGTTTTTCCCTCCGCATCATGACTCCAGCGATGTCAGTAATGGCTTGTTGGAGACCATGGGTCCGGCCTAGACACCCAAGTATGGCGTCCAGTTTGGTAGCCATGAGGTCGAAACCCACCCGCAACTGCTCAGCCGTCTCCCTCTGGCCCTCCAGCACACGGCATTAGAAGGCCATGTGCTGTTCCTGGGGGTCTTGGGAGAGTGCCGGGGCTGTGGGTGCCTCCTGCCGGGGTGTTTGGGTGGTGGGTGGGGTCTCATCGATGTAGCTGGGCTGCCTTGATCCTGGTGGTGATTGGCAGATGAGGTCAATGATGTCTTGGATGGTTTGGGTGTCGATGCTGGTGTTGTCCTCCTCGTCATCAGTGAAGAGTGGCTGGGACTGCTCTCCAGGGGGGTTGACGGTGGCCCTGCGATGTGAATGGGAGATGGTGTATTACAATGTGTCTACATGTATGTAGCCGCATGGTACATGTTGACATTCAGACAGCATGGCATTGTACATTGTGACAGTCTGTAGATCTGGGCGATGACCCAGGGTCATTGTGGGTGTGCACTATGCTCTGCTTGATTGTGCATGTGTGCCATTGTGGCCATCTACACCCGTCCCCCCAGTCCTGTTGGTCACTCACCCTGTTGCGGTTGTGTTGTGTCCTGTCGAGCAGTGTCTGGTCCCCCGACTCCGGCCCCAGTCTCCACACTGATGACTGTGGACACCAGCTCCTCCATGTCATCCAGCTACAGCTGTGGCGCTGAGCTCCCATCTCAAGTCAGCGTTGCTGCCTTCTGGTTGGTGGAGAGTTTCTCCTTGGTCTTCCGCCAGATGTCATTCCATCGCCTCTTGACCTCGTCCATTGTCCTCTAGTGCTCTGCGACGGCATTCACCTAGTCGACGATGTCCCACCATATTCCAGTTTTGGTGCCCAATGAGACGTTGGAGGCGACGAAGAGTTGTTGATGGTGTTTCATCACCTCTGTGACTATGATCCTGTTCGCCTGCGGACTAAACTTTGTCTTCCTCGTCTTCTTGTCCTTGCCCTTCCCAGTGCCCGAGGTCCCGGGCTGGTCATCCGGGGTGCTTGTGGGGTTGCACTCTTCCTCTGTGCCTGCTCCGGCAGCCTCCATGGTGCTTGGGTGTTGGTCAGTTTGTGTTTGTTTGTTTTTTCTGTTTTTATGGTGTTTTTTCCCACCTGCCAGGTGTGTGTTGCAGGCCTGGCGCTGCTTATCGCTGATTTCCTCATCGCGCTTTGGCCCATCGCGTGCTTTTTGTGTTGTGGTTTGTGTTTTTATCTCCATCGAGGTGGTTCTATCGCAGACACATTTTCCGCGGTTCCGGCAGACTATCGCATGGTACCGCCGTGTTGTGAATTCCTCGTTGACACAAGGTTATTTTCCCGCGATGGGCTGCGATATTGAAAGTTGTATTATGCTACTCATGTGGTAGTTATCATACCCCTTGGTTGTTCCCTGTTCAAAACGGCAAAAACTTGTTTTAAAAAAAATATGAAGAAGTCAGTGTATGGCTCGGTGTAACTCTGTATGCATTAGTTTGTTGCTTTGGGTCTGTCAGCGAATGAATAAGAGTGTGTATCGGTGTGTCAGTGTGTGTCTGGGTGTATCAGTGTATACATAAATGTGTGCCTCGCTATGTCAGTTCGTCAATCAGTGTGTTCATAGGTGTGTTCAGTCTATGTACCACTGTGTGCCTTCCTGTCTCCGTATATGTGTAGGTTGGACCCTACTTGTGTTAGTATACGTGTAAGTGTATCCATTAGTGTGTGTTTCGGTCTCTCACTGAATGAATTAATGAATGTGTGTATGAGTGTATTAATTTATATGTGAGTGGCTCTCTGGGTGTATCAGTTTATATGTAGGTGTGTGCCTATCTATCTCAGTATATCAATTAGTGTGTTAGTGGGTGTGTCACTATGTATCACTGTGTGCTTACCTGTGTCAGTGTTCATGTAGGTGTCTCCCTGCTTGTGTCAGAGTTTGTCTAAGTGTATGTTTGGGTCTGTCACTACATGAATGACAGTATGCCAGGGTGTGTCCGTGTATGTCTTAGTGTGTCTCTGGATGAATCAGTGCATGAAAGAGTGTGTGCATGGGTGTGTCAGTGTATGTCACAGTGAATGCCTTTGTGTTTTATTGTATGCTTCAGTGATTCTCTGGGTGTGTCAGTGCATGAATCAATGTGTCCATGGCTTTGTCAGTATATGTATGAATGTGTAACGGGATGCTCCAGTGAATGATTGAGTGAGTCTGTCAATGCATGAGTGTGTGGAGTGGTGTATTAGTATATCAGCAGTGGCGCAGTGAGTGAAAAATGATGGACTGGGTTACACTCAGAGTACTTAGCTGAGATTAATTCAAGCCTTTCAGTTTGTGTTTTGTCAATGTTTTATTGAAGTCAGACTCACATGTTTAATGCTTGAAAACAAAGTTTTATTGTTCACACTAGGGCTGCATTCCTACTGCTATTGTGCTGTTGCCATGAGAGATCTAATGAAAAGGCCTCAGGGCTATGTGCAGTCCAAAGGTCAAGACACGCAGGAGGCAGCATTTAGGGGGGTTTATTTGTGTCAGATGGGTTTGCCTGCAATCTCCCTGAACATGGCTGCAGGTTTAATCTAAGGTTTTTAAGCCCCACCGAGTCCGGCGCGGACCAGAATCTATTGGCTTCCAACCCCGCCCAGTGTTATTGATTTATCTGAGGACACCTGCACTGTGGACAAACAAGGGGCGCAGCTCAAACTCACTTAAAATGTCACCAAGATCAGTTGAGACATCTCTTACCCTTTACGTATGGCTAGGACCTCCACCACATAAACCACATAACTCCACAAGGAATGGGAATCTTGTCCTCCCCACCTTCTGTTATTCATTCGCCCGGGTGTGCCCTCAAACCCTGCTGGTCTGTGGGCTTTTAAGGATTTCCAGCAGGTCTAACGCCACCAAGGCTTCACAGGTGTTCTAGGATATCCTGGTGGTTGTACTGACAGACGTAGACACAACTTACCTCAATGTGGCATGTATCATATTTCTTACGCTACCCTGCCTTCTTAGTCCCAAACCCACAAATTGCACTGAGTAAGTGTGAAGAACGCCACATACATGTTTTAGTCATTTATTCATACAGTGCCCAACAAAACACTTTAACCAATAAATAGCACTATTATGGGGAAATCAACGATTCCAATGAACATATTACCAACAAATGCCTCTCCTCTAACCCTCATTTCCAGCAAATGGCAACCATTCAACATGCCCAGTAAAATGGCAACCATTCAACAGAGCAGAGGTGCTCCAGCATCTTTGGTGGCAGGTCATTTTGGGACAGGATGACAAACAAGTTTCCAAAACCTCTGTGCCAGCAATCAGTAGATCCAAAAGACCTTTGGTCTCAATCTCTGATCCAGAAACCCAGGACATTTATTAGTAACTGACATACGCCTGTTCTTTTTTAAATAAGTTGTATGAGACGCCCAAGAGAGAGTGCATCCCAGAGGCTGGACACTGTCACAAGAGAGCACGGTGAGTTACCAATACTGCCGTCACCGCTCCACTCCCACCCGCCACCATATACTTTTGTCTTTTGTTAACCGATGCTGTAGAATCATGTTACCCCTGTTTCAAATATTTGCAGCCCCCTTAACATCGCAGGACGTACTTTGCTAACATCCTAATTCCAAGTTTGTCAGACTCCAAATTCATTTTATTGCACTAGATAAATAACACTACCTTGGGGTATTGAAGGGGAATGGGAGCACACTGTCTCGCATCACAGCACACTTCACCCCTTAACATTATGGTAAATGCAGTACAATGTTTGTGCTCACTTGAACATTAGCTGTAGTTTTTCACCAAAGTTGGTGCAGATAGTGCTGTAAATCTCTAGACATGTGTTTCTGGATTTTATCCTTCATCAACTGATAAGAAAAACAAATTTACATTAGGGGTAGTTGAGAATGCTGCCACAGTCCTCTCAGGTCTCAGTACCTCTCACTGGTGCACAGGTGCATCTCCGAAAGCTTGTCAGCTTGCTGGCTCAAGGGAGCCTTTTTCACCAGAAGGGGGATGGGACCACACTGCTTCGCATCACAACACAGTTTGCCCCTTAGCATTATGATAAATGCAGTACAATGTTTGCTCTTAATTGTATATTAGAACATTGGAATGTTGAAATGTTGGATTGTTGAGAGCTCCGTTGAAGGCAATGGAGTGACCCGGGCTTCTAAACCATGGCAGAATCCCTGAACATAAATATTCTAATGTTTATTTTGCAGCTTTTGCTGTGAACAAAGGCCTCGGGCTCCGTGAGGCCTTTGTTATACAAACTAGAACATTCTGCTCTCTATGCGACATGGACACAACATACCCCAAAGCATTTATCGCATTTCTTACTCTAACCTGCATTCTTAGTCCCAAACCCATGAAGTGCCTTTAGTAAGTCTGAAGAACGCCACATACATTTTTTAGTCATTCATTCATACAGCACCCTACAAAAATCATTAACCAATAAATAATACTATTGTAAGCAAATCAATGATTCCAATATGCATGTTACCAACAAATGCCTCTCCTCTAACCCTCATTTCCAGTAAAATGACAACCATTCAACAGGTGCAGCCACTTTGGTGGTGGGTCATTTTGGAACAGGATGACAAGCAAACAAGTTTCCAAAACTTCTGTGACAGCAATCAGTAGACCCAAAAGACCTTTGGTCTCATTCTGTGATCCTGAAACCCAGGGCATTTATTAATCACTGACGTATGCCTTTTGTTTTTTAAATAAGTCGTATGGGACACCCCAGAGAGACTGCATCCCTGAAGCCGGACACTGTCACAAGAGAGCACGGTGAGTTACCGATACTGCTGACATGGTCTCCATAGACTTTTGTCTTTTGTTAACCGATGCTGTGGAATTGTATTACACCTGTTTAATTAATTCATAGCCCCAAAACGTTGCAGAAGATAATTTGCTAACACTCTAATTCTGCGTTTGTCGGATTCCAAGATAAATAACACTACCTTAGGGTATAGAAGGGGAATAGGAGCTCACTGCTTCACATCACAGCATAGTTTGCCCCTTAGCATTATGGTAAATTCAGTACAATGTTTCTGCGTATTTAAATATTAGCTGTAGTTTTTCACCAAAGTTGGTGCAAATGGTGCTGTAAATCTCTAGACACGTGTTTCTAGATTTTATCCTACATCAGTAGAGATCAAAATAACGGATTTACATCAACGGTTGCTAAGAATGCTGTCACAGTCCTCTCAGGTCTCAGTACCTCTCACTAGTGCACAGGTGTATCTCCAAGAGCTCCTCAGCTTGCTGGCTCCAGGGAGCATTTTTAACCAGAAAGGGGGTAGGAGCGCATCTCACATCATAGCACTGTTGGCCCCTTAGTATTATGGTAAATGCAGTACAATGTTTTCACTTCAGTGATTTATTAGAACATTGGAATGTTGAGCGTTCCATTGAAGACAATGGAGTGCTCCGTGTATATATTGCCTGGTAGAAGCCCGGAGCATCAACATTCCAATCTTTGTTTCACAGCTTTTTCTGTAAAAAAAAAGCCTCACACAGCTAAGGGGATTTCCAACCCCCACAGGCTAGGGGAGGTCTTTGTTTTACAAATTAGAACATTCTGCCCTCAAGGGGTGGAATGTTCTAATAGCCCAAAAGCCCTCCGTAGCTGGCTCTACCGGCCATTTAAGGCCCGCTCCCTTGTTAAAGGCCCTCGCCTTCGGCTCGTGCTTTTACCGCTGGAACGACCCTTAATGGTCGGGAAAGCCTGCCATGGCGGCTTTAAGGCTATATTACCTGTAGTTGTTTACCAGAGTTGGTACAGATAGTGCTGTAAATCTCTAGACATGTGTGTTTCTGGATTTTATCCTTCATCAGTAGAGATCAAAAAAACAAATTTACAGCAGGGGTTGCTGAGAATACTGCCACAGTCCTCTCAGTACCTCTCACTGGCGCATAGATGCCTCTCGCTGGCTCAAGTGAGCCTTTTTAAACTCCCAACTTCCCTTCTATTTACAAGGCTCCCTTGAGCTAGCAAGCTGATGAGCTTTGGAGATGCACGTGTGTACCTGTGAGTGGTACTGAGACCTGTGAAGACTTGGGCAGGATTTCCAGCCAGCCCAGATGAAATAGCTTTTTTGTTCGCTACTGATGAAGGACGAAATCCAGAAACACATGTGTCTAGACAAGTATAACACTATCTACATCAACTCTGGTGAAAACCTGTGCTGGGATGTGAGGCAGTGTGCTCCCAACCCTCTTCTAATACCTTAGGGATTATTATTTAACAGGTGCAATAAACAGCACCTATTACAAATTACAAGGGAATAACATTCTGAATTTGGTGTTTGTGCACCAAAATCAGCATGTTATGGTAGATACAGTACACTTTTTCCCTGTTAAATCACAGCCTAACTGTTTATTCAAAACAATGTGTGAATTAGTACCTACATTTGTCATATGTTAGTATTGGCCTCAGGGACCAGAATGGTTTGGTGGTTTGGTGCATGTACTTTTCTGACCACCTTTTATTTTTAGTAATTTTTACAATTTCCTTTTGTCTATTATCTCAATTGATCAACAGCAAATTACAATGATATTACTTTTCATGTTTACACATCCCCCACATACTCATCACTTCATACTTTCTGCTTATGAACCCACAATTACATCATGCTTTACAAAATATAGCAAGGCTCCCTCCCACAATCCACTTCGTCTTTTTTTGCTACGCTCATAAAGGTGGTCGTACCTTGTGTCCTGCTTTAGATTGTGTTGCATTTTCACCCGCAGTATCAAGATTGTGTGTGCTGCCTGTTTTTCATGACCCCTTGGTACATTTCATTTTCTGATTTCTCTTTCTGCTCTTTTAGAAATATTGTAAACCCCTTTCAAAGAAGGGATAAACACAACTCCATCCATATGTGCTCTTGGGCTCCGATTATAGAATGGATGCAGTTCTTGTCTTCTTCACCTCAAAATGGGTGCCTGGCGTAGAACGTAACAGTGCCCCTGTTATCATGAAAGCACCACCACCCTTCCCCACCCCCCCGCCAGAGCAGCCACAAACTTTCACGGCTGTCCTTGGGGCAGGACATTTAGTGAAAGATAGGGAAGCTGCTTACAGGCTGCTCCATGCTTCACCGGGCAGGTGGCAGCAGAGACAAACTGATTCCCTCATTTACATGGGACCACACCTCCATCTAAATGATGAGTAACACCTTTTCAAGATAGTGATGGCGCTCCATGTGTGCCAGTGCTCTCTGTAATACGGAAGTGGGAGCACAAGTGCCTGCAGCCCCCTTTTGTAATTTCCGGAGAGTGGCCAGAGTAGGTGCCCAAACCCCTTATGCCCCCGGAGCGCTATGCATAATTCAGCCTCTGACATCATGCATTTTTTAATTATTCAACACCATCTTTGCCTTAAGTATCTTACCAAATGATTTACCTGGTATTTTTTGATTTCACCCTTTGTTTGGTCTACACAAACACAACACCTAATGGCCCCTCTAGCTAGGTTTATGACAAATAGGCGCCTAATAGGCTTGTAATACAGGAAACAGCATTTACAACTTGGCATGAACCACGCATGGCATTAAAATAAAAGCATTACCATACACATCTTTACCTTACTAATGCCTTTACCACACTTGTATTTCCCCAAAAAATGTAAGCTTTTTTCAGGTAAGTCCAAAGCCATTAGGTATACATATATATGGGTGCATATCCATATATATATATATATACACATATATATGTGCAGTCTGCTGAAAGAATGTGACTGTGTGTTTAAAAGAACCACGTGGAATAATTCGAAATACAGAGATCGAGTCCCGTGATCAAGTCTCCTGAGAGAGCAGAAACGTTGGGAGTGTGAGTCCCTCGCGCTGTGGGGATCCATGAATTAAACCGACTTTTTTACGATATGACCTGTGCCGGTGTACTTGTTTTGAAGAGAGAGACGAGTTGGTGGAATATATATCTATATATATATATATCTCTCTATATATATATATATATATATATATATATATATATATATATATATATATATTATCTACTGGCGGTCGCCAGTAGATAGTTATAGTTAGGACCACGTTTCCATAGGAAATCCGCAACATTCTATTTGGAATAACTTTGGCGCCGGTCGACGAATCCTCGCGAAATTTTCAAAACTAATGGGGCGCTACGCTCCGCTCCTACCCTGAAAGTCTCGGGGGGATTCGTCAAGCGGGGGCTGAGAAAAAAGGGGGGTCCCAAAACGCGTTTTTCCCATGCATTTTTCCATAGGACCTTTAGACACAGCTACAGACCGAACGGCTGAACAGAGTTACTTGAAATTTGGCAGAGAGGTAGTCTACAGGTCAAGGAAGTGCCTTTTGTAGGTTTGGTGTAAATCTGTTCAGTAGATCCTGAGAAACTAGCCTTTAAATCAATATATATATCTGTGGCAGCTTACGGTGCGCTTACCGTGCGCTTACGGTGCGCTTACCGTGCGCTTACGGTAAGCTTACCATACGCGTACGGTGACGTGCGGTAAAAATCAAACATTACCTTTCAAAACGAAGCGCATAATATGTCCTCCATGTGCGCACGGTGCGCGAAGCGCATCGTGCGTACATGGCCCATCCAGCGTAACGTGGCCCATCCAGCGTATCGTGGGCACGCGGTGCGCGTAGCGCACCGCGTGCCCACCGTGCGTGCACGGCACTAACTGCGTAAAGTGGGCGCGCGGTGCGCGAAGCGCACCGCGTGCTCACTGTGCGCGCACGGTGCGCGAAGCGCACCGTGCGTGCACGGAACGAACTGCGTTTAGTGGGCGCGCATGCCACCAATGGCGTAAAGTAACTTAGCATTTAAAAAAACGTACAAATTCACTGAAAAAACCATAGGTTTCACACACGTTATAGTTAGGAATTAGCATTAAAAAACCTTGCAAATTCACTGAAAAAACCATAGGTTTCACACATGTTATAGTTAGCTGGACATTTTACTGATAAAAAACCAATGAAATTCCCCCGTTATAGTTAGTGCAGGCAACTATAACTCACGCGACCGCAATCCTCTGCTGATGACATATGTGTCATTATGAAAAAAAAATATTTGTAATATATGTATAGCTAAAATTTAATGGAAGAAGACATGGGCAAATAAGTGTCTAAATACAGTATTAGCATCAGCAGAGGATTGCGGTCGCGTGAGTTATAGTTGCCTGCACTAACTATAACGGGGGAATTTCATTGGTTTTTTATCAGTAAAATGTCCAGCTAACTATAACATGTGTGAAACCTATGGTTTTTTCAGTGAATATATATATATATATATTACCTACTGGCGGTCGCCAGTAGGTAGTTATAGTTAGGACCACGTTTCCATAGGAAATCCGCAACATTCTATTTTGAATAACTTTGGCGCCGGTCGACGAATCTTCGCGAATTTTTCAAAATAGGTGGGGCGCTACGCTCCGCTCCTACCCTGAAAGTCTCGGGGGGATTCGTCAAGCGGGGGCTGAGATAAAAGGGGGGTCCCAAAACGCGTTTTTCCCATGCATTTTTCCATAGGACCTTTAGACAGGGCTACAGCCCGAACGGCTGAACAGAATTACTAGAAATTTGGCAGCGAGGTAGTCCTCAGGTCAAGGAAGTGCCTTTTGTAGGTTTGGTGTAAATCTGTTCAGTAGATTCTGAGAAAATAGCCTTTAAATCAATATATATATCTGAGCCAGCTTACGGTGCGCTTACGGTACGCTTACCGTACGCGTACGGTGGCGTGTGCGAGCGCGATTCTGATTGGCTCTTAGATCTTAGTAAACATTCGAATCGGCCGAAACCAGGAAGCGGCGGCCGCCATTTTCTCTCTCGCACTGAGAGTTAGGTTTTAAAATAAAGCCCAAAAACATGTAAAGGGGCTGTTTAGACAGCTCCCACACACATAGCCATGTTGAGGGAGTCCCCAAAGATCCCCCAAGGGCAAAAATGTAATTTTTATTTTTTCGCTAATTTCGCCGATTACGCTTACCGTACGCGTACGGTAAAAAATTATAAAAAAAAAAAACTATCCTCACTCTCCCCACCCCGTGAGCAATTGGTGGCCGAAGGCCACCAATTGTGCATGGCTTATAATTGGTATGATAAACTATAATATTTTTAAGAAAAATAATAAAAGAAAAAATTATCCACACTCTCTCCACCCCGTGTGCAAATGGTGCCCGAAGGGCACCATTTGTGCATGGCTTAAAAAAATTACGAAAAATTAAAATATTACCTTTCAAAACGAAGTGCATCATATGTCCTCCATGTGCGCACGGTGCGCGAAGCGCATCGTGCGTACATGGCCCATCTAGCGTAACGTGGGCACGCGGTGCGCGTAGCGCACCGCGTGCCCTCCGTGCGTGCACGGCACTAACTGCGCAAAGTGGGAGCGCGGTGCGCGAAGCGAAGCACACCGTGCGCGCACGGAACGAACTGCGTTAAGTGGGCGCGCACGCCACGAATGGCGTAAAGTAACTTAGCATTTAAAAAACCGTACAAATTCACTGAAAAAACCATAGGTTTCACACACGTTATAGTTAGGAATTAGCATTTAAAAAACCTTGCAAATTCACTGAAAAAACCATAGGTTTCACACATGTTATAGTTAGCGGAAATTTTACTGATAAAAAACCAGTGAAATTCCCCCGTTATAGTTAGTGCAGGCAACTATAACTCACGCGACCGCAATCTTCTGCTGATGACATATGTGTCTTTATGAAAAAAAAATATTTGTAATATATGTATAGCTAAAAATGTATGGAAGAAGACATGGGCAAATAAGTGTCTAAATACAGTATTAGCATCAGCAGAGGATTGCGGTCGCGTGAGTTATAGTTGCCTGCACTAACTATAACGGGGGAATTTCACTGGTTTTTTATCAGTAAAATTTCCGCTAACTATAACATGTGTGAAACCTATGGTTTTTTCAGTGAATATAGATATACATTCCACCAACTCGTCTCTCTCTTCAATATATATATATATATATATATATATATATATATATATATATATATATATATATATATATATATATTACCTACTGGCGGTCGCCAGTAGTTAGTTATAGTTACAACCTAGTTCCCATAGGAAAAGCATTTTTTGATTTGCTAATAACTTTGGCGGCGTCTGACGAATCTTTATGAAATTTTATAAAAAGTTGCACTTTGTAGGTTAGCTCCTATCATGAAAGTTCGAGGGTGATTCATTAAGCGGGGGCTGAGAAAAAAGGGGGGTCCCAAAACGCGTTTTCCCCATGTTAACTTTCATAGGAAATTTTGCGACGAGCTACAGCCCGAACTGCTGAATGGAATTACCCCAAATTTGGCAGGAAGGTAGAGCTTGGTTTAGAAAGCGACCTTTTTGTAAATGGTGTAAATCCGTTCAGTAGTTTTTGAGACATTCAAAAAATAAGAGTCAAAAAATCAATTTCCCATAGGAAACTTTGTGCAAGGCTACAGCTGAAACTACTGAACGGTTACCCCAAATTTGGCACAAAGGTAGTGCGTTGGGTCGGAAAGCGACCTTTTTTTAAATGGTGGAAATCAGTTCAGTAGTTCCTGAGAAATTAGAAAAATAAAAGTTTCAATATCTGGGCAGAGCCTAAGTCCCGTGCACGAGCGTCACTGTGATTGGCTGTCAACACTCCAAACCAGGAAGTGTTGGCAGCCATCTTGTGGCTCGGTAGAAGCGAGTCGTTAGAAAATAGAGAAACAAACGTAGAAAAGAAGAGAAGGGGGCAGGGTAGAAACACCCTGACCCCCTAGGCCTGCTGAAGGGGTCCCAAAAGGATCCCCTGGGCCCAAGTCTTTTTCAAAAAGAAATCGGCGCAATTCGCGCTGAGGTTGTGGGTTCCCGTGTTTTATTTTAATGAGACCCCAGGGTGGGCTAGGTCCCGGGGGCATTTCTTAAAAAATAATAGCGGGGGCTCGCTGGGGCTGCGGGTGCCCGCTGAGGTCCCCGCAGTCTTGGGGCTTCACTCATGTTGGGAGGGGGGTTGCACGGCCCCTCTCCTGGAGCCCTCCATGTACTTATAACTTTGGTGTCGTTTGACGAATCTTTACAAAATTTTACAAAAAGTTTCTCTTTTTCAATCAGCTCCTATCTTGTAAGTTTGGGGGTGATTGGTCAAGGGCGGACTGAGAAAAAAGGGGGGTGTCAAAAAGTGTTTTCTCTATGCATTTTCCATAGGAGACTTTAGACAAGGCTACAGGTCAAACTGCTGAACGGAATTACGCCAAATTTGGCAGGGAGAAAGGTCGTGGTCCAGAAAGCGCACTTTTGTTGAAATTGTGTAAATCCGTTCAGTAGTTTTTGATAAATATCCGATATTTGAGAATTCTGACATCTGATTGGCTGAGGGGTTACGAGCACGAGCTTGCTGCTCATTGGCTGTGAATGGTTGAAACTAGGAAGTGTTGGCAGGCATTTTGTGACTTAGTCCGTCAGCTCGTATCTCTCTGTGTAGAAGCCATTGAGTCTGTAGTTTTACCTTTGCGAGGCAACACTGGCATCTGTGTCTGTGTGAGATACCCCTTTCACGCTACCTCTACCCACATCACCAGGTCGCGGCTATACCTTTTGAAGCCAGTCTGTCGGCTCGGAGCTCGGTGAGTCAGTCCATTGGCATGATCCCCTACACTACCCAAACACCACTGCACTACCCCAAACACTAAAACTACTCCCAGCACAACCTTCTATACCACTGCACTATCCTAAAACACTACTTCCAGCACAACCTCCTACACTACACAAACACTTCTGCACTGCCGTAAACTCTAAAACACTACCCAGCATGATCTCCTACACTACACAAACACCACTGCACTACCCTAAACCGTAAAACGCTATCCCCAGCACGACCCCGTACACTACCCAAACACCACTGCACCATCCTAAACCCTAAAACAGTAACCACAGGACGATCCCCTACACTACAGAAACACCACTGCACTGCTGTAAACCCTAAATCTACCCCCAGCTCGACCCCCTACACTACCCAAACACCACTGCAGTACCCTAAACCATAAAACACTAGCAGTCCTTCGGCTCACAGCTCTGCGTTTGGGAGCCGATGGCCCATAGTTCTTTGTGTGCGAGCCGAGCCCATGGGCTGCAGGTGTCCCTCTGTGAGGTTACTTGACAGCTCGCAGGTCTCCCTGTGGTAGCCGGATCACAGCTGTCACTCTGCGAACCGATATTGGGAATATAAGGCAGCTCTAAAAAGAGCCTTTGTGTTTATTAGTTGGAGCTACATATAAGAGCGGATGCACAGCTTCAGGTTATTCAGAAAAACTCGATTTCCCTGATCTGTGAAGTGTACTCCATCACTTCTGTAGATATCAGCCATATGAAAACGTAGGTTGTTGTTGTAGATCGATCCCATTCTATGATCTCTGAGGTATGCTGAGATAGCTTTGTTGACATTCTTCCAAGATTTTTCAATCTGAGGAAAAAAATTGGTTTGACCAATTCCACTTCTGTCTTTGGCATATATTGGAATATACAAAAGACAGTTTGACGCAAAAGCAACATCAATTGTCTAAAGATGTCCTTCATTAGCATTTCCAAGTCTAACCCAGTCAATGTGCCTAGGTCATTGCCACCACAGTGCACAATCATGAGGTCAGGGTTTTGGAGATGCAAACAGGTTTTAACCAAAGGGAGCAATTGGTGCCACGTTAATCCTCTTTGTCCAAACCAATTAATGTCCACATTTTGTAAACCTAGGTCTAAGTCAAGTCAAGTCAATTAAGCTTTATTCGGATATAAAAATACCCACAAAAGAACATGACACATACAAAATAAAACATTTCATGATTAAAACACGTTAAGCATGGTTAAAAAACATTTAAAATACTTCACATCAACGGGAGTTGGCCAGAGCAACAGCGCTAAAATAACAGGAACATGGGGATTGTAGGGCCACTAGGTAAAAAAGACCCCGTACATAGCAGCATGATATAAAGTGATAAAATACAAGAGTTTGGCAAATTTAAAACGGGATACCATAACGTGGGCCAGGCCTCTGTAAACAACATAATACACCATTATAACAGTAAGCCAGCCCATACATATTAGTAAATGGGTCCTTGGCTGGTAAAATGTTAAGAAAAAATGCAAAGGAACTGCATAAAACCAACTACCACAAAACAAGGAACCATGGCTATGTTTATGCGTCCTACCCATCCCTAACCTCTGAAACCAAGGTAGCTACACCTCATTTCTAGTCTTCCTAAGTTTTACAGCTAATCTTAAAAAGTTCACAGTGCAGAACAACGTAAGGGGGTCAGAGGAAAATTTCAAAAACAAGAGTGCCACCTTAACCTGGGTAAATTTATTATTTCTTAAAATGGATTTTAAAAATAAAACCCTCGGGTACTCATATAAAGAACAAAAAAAGGCAAAATGAAGAGTATCCTGCCGAGATCTCAGATCGCAGCCGCAAGGACCCTTTATGTCAACGTCTGTTGTGTACCCTGCAGGAACAGATAAAATATGATGCAAAAGATGCAATCTGAATCTAGTCATTAAAAATCTAGCATTTTTGTTATATACGCCAGGTAGGGTTCCAGACCCGGTAATGATTTTGTTAACAGGTGGCCTCTCACTGAGACTTTCAGAAGTTCGCTATCCTCCCTTTCACAGGCTAAGCGCCGAAGAAATTCAGATTTTATAACACCCTTAACTCGAGGCGTGAGTGTCGCGGGCTCATCAAAATAGTTGGCAAATCCCAACCATTTCAGGGTATCCTTTACATATTTGATCCAGGGCATCCGGAGGCCTTTATCTCGATTAATACAATCCTCAAGTATTTGTCTGCTTAGACTAGCCTCGGGATTGGTCCAAATTTGTATCCAACAAGTGATGGGTTTAAGGCTTAACCTATCACTAACATAGGTGAGGCCTAGCTCCTCATGGACAATATAGGCAGGCGTACTTTGGGGCACTTGCAAGACCCTCCTGAGGAACTTATTTTCCTCAGTTTGTATCAAAGACGTATTTCTAAAGCCCCATACCTCGCTCCCATACAGGGTTTTGGCACAGTATATTGAACTGTACAAGTGCAAACTTTCGTTTGGTGACCAACAACCTAATCTTTTGGCACGGTTCATGATTGAACCCATCGCACTAATTAATTGACCACATTTGTCAGAGATCAGTGTTTTAAAGTTAAGGCATTTGTCAAATGTGATCCCTAAATAGTTAAAAACCTTAACTTTTTCTAGTTTATGAGCCCCGATTTTAAAAATGAAATTCTTTGTCGGTCTTTTCCCTGTTTCCATTATATATGATTTAGTGAGGTTGGGAGATAAATCTAAATCCGCCATAAAACTGCCAAAACCATCAATAAGAGACTGGAGTCCCCTTCCTGTGCGGGACAAAAGAACCGCATCGTCCGCGTATAGGAGGACAGGTATACTTCTCTTACCTATACGAGGACAGTCTACCCCCAGCTCTACAAGTGCCTTATCTAAACCGTTGATGTATAACATAAATAGAAAGGGCGCCAGAATGCATCCTTGTCTTACCCCCCTCGTCGCTGTATCTGACCTGTGCTGTTGTATTCAAATGTAGCATTCTTAGGATATATATCAAACCTGGGTCAACGCCAAGGAGCCCTAAAATTTCCCACAATTTCCTTCGGTTTACCCAATCAAAAGCCGCAGTTAAGTCCATAAAGGCCAAAAACATCGTCCCCTCGCCTAGCAGGGTATACTTGGCCACCAGATGGTAAAGATTGAGGCACTGGTCCGTTGTGGAGCGGCCATTCCTAAACCCATACTGGGAGGCTGTAATGATGTCGTTTTCCTCGGCCCAGATTGTCAGACGGTTGAGAATGACCTTTCCTAGGACTTTCGCTGTCACGTCTATTAGTGAAATCGGGCGAAAACATTGCGGATCACTCCTGTTTCCCTTTTTAAACAGTGGTACAATACTAGCCGTGGACCATGACCTGGGCATTCCTACTTCTACTGCAGTATTGAAAACTCTGGTGAGTATAGGGGACCATAGATCAACCTGATATTTAAATAGGTCTGGGGGAATCCCATCCGGGCCTGGAGCCTTATTTCTTGTCAGGGCGTTTATTCCTTCCTTAATCTCGCCCACCAAAAAAAGTGTCCACGTACTAGGTAGAATGCCTACATCTGGGGTGTGTGGGTCGACAGATCAGCCATGATTATACAAATTTTTAAAGTGTAACATCCATGCTTCGGGCAAAATATGGCAAGCCACCTTCGGATTATTCGGTGCCTGGAAACAGGGATCATTAATCACCCTCCAGAAACTGTTCATATCCCTGCGCTCGGCTGCCTCCCTCAAGTTCTCCCATGCCTCGCGCTGGAGGGACCTAGTTCTAAGTCAATACGTCTCTGTTCTGCATACCTCTTGCACCAGAAAACATAGGTATGTCCTACGATCCACACTAGCATTTTGAAGGTATAGCTGGAAGATATGGATAGATGTCTGTAGCTCATGCAGGCCGTTCGTAGAATAAGAGATATGTTTAAAGATGTTGAACTAGTTTTTAGTCTCATACAAAAAGGATAACTGATTGGGTGATGAAAAGCATTGTTTACTAAAAAAGTAGGGTGCATATTAGTTTGTCGATTTCAGTGAGGATATAGTTAGACATTAGCATTTTTAAAAAACTTTGAAATTCACTGAAAAAAACGTAGGTTTCAGGTACGTTATAGTTACAAATTAGCATTTAAAAAACCTTTTGAAATTCACTGAAAAAAACATAGGTTTCAGGGATGTTATAGTTACAAATTAGCATTTAAAGAACCTTTGAAATTCACTGAAAAAAACATAGGTTTCAGGGACGTTAATAGTTAGTTGAACATTTCACATGTACAAAACCATAGAAATTACTCCGTTATAATTAGTTGAGCTAACTATAACTCGCGCCCCCACAATAAACTGCTGATGACGTCACATATTACATCATTCATGACATGGTCAGTGACATCACTGATGACATCACTGATGACATCTCAAATGACATCACTGATGACATCATCCATGTGAAAATCTGATGCACCTCCTCACACCCTAATATAAACTTTGATACACCCCCTGTAAAATACAGACAACCATTTTCAAAACCATCTACACACCAGTACCAGTTACCATGACTGATTCCTAGGTCTACACACAAATCCACTAATTCAACCATTCATACATGTAGTCACTGATCAATACAACACTTTCATATGCACTCATATACCTATACAGACACTCACACATCACCACTCATCCTAGTCAGTCATGCACTTATCCTAGTAGTCAGTCATGCAAAGAATTAATCACAGTTCCATTTACTGACCTACAGAGTTATACACACATCGCCTCATTTATTCATACAGATACTAACGCATACTTACTCTCTTATATAATCAATAATACAAGTATACACTCATCTATACATCCACTCCCACAATCACTGTCTCTCACATACAGTCATTTATATACTCAAACTCTCACATACACTGCCTTTTACTTTTGTACTTACTTGGACATCTACCAGTGAGACATCCAGTCACTCACCAACACATCCATACACACACTCACTCACCCATAGAACTGTTTCCACATGCACTCTTAAAGTCATACACCCAGTCAATCAACCACTCACACATCTATGCACAGAGTCACCCCCCCACCCAACCACACACACATCCAGTCTCCCAAACAATTAATCAGGCAACTAATCAATAACCCATATAGACACCCATGGAGCTACTGACCAACTGATACAGCAGGTTATACAACAACAGACAGACTGATACAGACATTCACACAGTTTAGTCACTAACCCATGTATTCAGTGAGACACATTTAACCACTGACTTAAACAGTGAGTCACACACCTACTAAATCCTCCATCCAGACACTTATACAGCCACTCATTCTTTAATACAGCTTGGTATTTATATAAAACATATTTAAATGTTAAAGAAAAACACATTCACTGGATGATGTCATCAGTGATGTCATCAGTGATGTCACTGACCATCTCATGAATGATGTAATATGTGACATCATCAGCAGTGCAGTGCGGGGGCGCGAGTTATAGTTAGCTCAACTAACTATAACTGCAGAATTTCTATGGTTTTGTATGAGTGAAATGTCCAACTGACTATAACGTCCCTGAAACCTATGTTTTTTTCAGTGAATATATATATATATGTCCAACAATGCCCTTGAGTTTTCCAGAATGCACTCAGGGGTAAGCCCGCCATCCGGCTTTCAGGGATATCACTCTCCAAAAACCCAGGTGAGTTGCAGTGCCTAACGCGTTCCATCTTTCCGCCCCTTAATCATAGGCTGCTCAGTGTGCAACTTTGAAAGGCTCCTTTATTTTAAATTTTTGCATGCTTCTTATTGGTTCCCAGCCCGTAGTGGGCTACACTTCATTCGTGTCCTTTTACATTGCATGCTGGGAATTGTATTATTCACAAGGAGCCAAAATTATTTCCCTTTAGTAGGTTCATTGTTGCAGACTTTTATCCGAGAGTTTATACAATCCTACAGTACGATCCCGGGAATTTTGGGGAGTTGTTTTCATCAGGCTCACCACGCTGAGCAGATTGAAATCGTTTCAGTCTGCGGCCTCTTCTATCCATTTCTCACGAAGATGGTGAAAGAAGATGGCGCAATCCTGACGCGGGAAGGACGGTAGCCAGGAGTAGATAGTTATAGTTAAGACCTAGTTTCCATAGGAAGAGCGTTTTTTGCTATGTCAATATCTTTGGCGCCATTTGATGAATCTTTGCAAAAGTTTCAAAACTAATGCCCTGCTTCGGTCAGCTTCTGTCTTGAAAGTTTCGGGGTGATTCATCAAGCTGGGGCCGAGAAAAAAGGGGGGTCCCAAAACGTGTTTTCTCCATGTTCATTTCCATAGGAAACTTTAGACAAAGCTAAAGCCCGAACTGCTGAACGGAATTACACCAAATTTGGCAGAAATGTAGCTCTTGGTTCAGAAAGCATCCTGTTTTTCAAATGGTGCAAATCCATTCAGTAGTTCCTGAGAAATTAAAAAATAAATCAATATCGATATCTGGTGACCACGGTGGATCTGCAAACCCTCCCGATCACACACTTGACTTTGACTGGCTGCTAACACTTCAAACCAGAAAGTGTTGGCAGCCATCTTGTGACTGGGTTGAACCGAGTCACAAGAAAAAAGGCTAAAAATGAAGAAAAGGGGGCAGGGTTGAAACACCCTGACCCCCTAGTTCTGCTCAGGGGGTTTCACAGGGACCCCCAGGGCCAAAGAAAGAATTTTAAAGTGGACTTCATCCCCCAAGCAGCAGTGCGCCAGGAGCCACGTTTGCAAAGTGGTGCAAAAAGGGGGCGTGGCCTCTGACCACTTTCAGCAATCCAGCTGTGTGTGGCTTACTAGAGGTAACAGTGGGGCTAGTTGGCCCCCAGGGACTCTCAGGACGCAAGGGGACTTCATCCCACAACCAAGAGGGTGCCAGGAGGTGCATTTGCAGAGTGGTGGTGAAAGAGGGCGTGGCCTGTTTCCACCTATCAGCAATCCCACTGTGTGGGGCTTACTGGAGGTAACAGGTATGCTAGTTGGCCCCCACAAAGGAAATGGGTGTAGCCACCCCTCTTTCCAAACCCTCCCATAGGTGGGTCCCCAGAGTTAAGCCATCCCCCTCATTAGGTATAAGTAAGGAAACCCTGTAACCAGAACTTTAGATATCCCAGGACGAAACTCTGGAGCTGAATCCTGGAACTTCGACGTTCTACTCAAGACTAGAGGACTGAAGAAATCTCCCTTGGGGGCAAGGAGTGACTCCCCTGCTTGGCAGGCACCAACAAAGCAATTTGCCAGTCTGCATTTCCAAAACTCCGGCTGGACTCCGAAGTATTTGCAGCCCAGGAAGAGGATTGCCCAAAATTTCAGAGGCTGACCCGAGTCCCCAGCAAAGCTGAGACCCGCAGCCCTCGTGAGTAGCGTGGAACCGGAACTCCTGGTCACCGTGCACTTTTGCAAGTGCATTGACTTCTCGACATCTCTTGAAGTCGTGCTTGGGCTGACTTGTAGCCCCCACCTTGAGCACTGAATCCACTGAAGATTGTCAGCATAGTCACTTCGAGTGACCCGTGCGCCGCCATTTTGTGTTTCGTCTTGAGGTCCCTTCCCAATCCCTGGCCCATCGACTGGTGGGTGCCTGAGGGGGTAACTTTGAATTTCCTTGGGCTTCCCTGATTGCTCCAGACGTTCCCTTACTCCCTACCAAGTGGTGAGTCCCACAGACCTTGCTGGTCTGCACCGAAGCATCTTTCTTGTTTCTGTGTGGGTTGCTGTTGCCAAGGCATGTTGTGTCCAATCCGGGTACCGACACTGTAGCACTCGACATCCTTTGTGGGACAGCTCGAATCCAGCTCCTGGTTGTCCTCGACGCCTCCTGGCCCTCGTGGCTGAAGAATCAAGCTTCACCTTCTTCACCTGAAATCACCCGACATCGTTGGACATCTGCCTATCGTCTACCTGGTCACTGGCTAGTGACCCAGTCTCTGTCCCCTCTGCTTTTAGGTTCTTCTCATCTTCGATCCAGGCTTGGATCTCTTCAGACACTTCGCATCTTCCCGGCAGCAGCACTTCTTCGCCAGCTCCCATTAAAATCGAAGACGCCACTCAACACCATTTGACACCTATGCACCCGGTTTCCCTGGGTGAGGTAACACGAGTACTCCGGTGCTCCCATGGGTGTTGGCCCTAGAACTTCCTAAGTCCCAAAGGGTTTGGTCCTGACTACAATTCTAAGTGTCCCTAATCTTTAAAAATCTAACCGCGACTTTCCCCATAGAAGCTAACAGGAGCTCGCCACTTTCTTCACACACTGCACACGACCCCCGTGGGTCCCCTGTGTCACTACCTTGGGTGGATACTTGGGGTCCCAGTGATTCTACAGGCTCTAGGCCTTGTGTCTAGTTAAGTCGTGGTTCTTATACCACTATTTTAGTATATGGTTTGGCTCGCCCCTAGGGCCTGACGTGTATTTGTGCTATTTTACTGTGATTATTGAAGTGTAACTTATGTGTTTTGACCTCTAGTCTCATAAAGAGACTAGGAGGGTGTGTTTAGTAATAAATACATATATTTTATATATATACCTGGTGTGGATATATTTCATTTAGGAACTCAAGAGATTATAGACTGGTAAAACAAGCTGCTTTGCATTCGTTCAAGACTTAGCCTGAAGGCTGCTCTCCATAGCTACCACTAGGATAGCTTTCAATAAAGGTTGTCTTTAACCTATAACCAATAAGGAGTTGTTTGGACTGATACAGGGTGCTCACTATAACTAGTGGATAGCATATATCAGGCCAACTTCTCACACCATTTTACCTCTTTCAGCACCTCTGTTGCTTGTTTCTGCACTTTTCTTGTTTCTTTCTGTACCTCTCTTGCTTCTTTCTGCACTCCTCTTGCCTCTTTCTGTACCCTTTTTCCCACTTAGTGTACCTCTCTTGCAGTTTTCTGCTACTCTCTTCTTTCTGCACCCCTCTTGCCTCTTTCTGAACCTCTTTTGTCTGTTTCTGCAACTCTCTTTCGTATTTCTGTATCACTCATGCCTCTTTCTGCACCTATGTGGTTCTTTCTGTACTTCTCTTGCTTCTGCCTGCACCCCTCAAGCCTCTTTCTGTACTCTTCTTCCCTCTTTCTGTACTGCTCTTGCCTCTTTCTGCACCTCTGTTGCTTCTTTCTGCACTTCTATTGCCTGTTTCTGCAACTCTCTTGCCTCTTTCTGCAGTTTTCTTGCCTCCTTCTGCACCTCTGCTGCTTCTTCCTTCACTTCTCTTGCCTCTTTCTGCACCTCTCTTGTTTGTTTCTCTGTTTCTGTACCTCTGTTTGTTCTTTCTGCACTGCTGTTGTTTCTTTCTGCACTGCTGTTGCTTCTTTCTGTACCTCTCTTGCACATTTCTACACTCCTCTTGCCTCGTTCTGCACTGCTCTTGCTTCTTTCTGGACCTCTTTTGCCTGTTTCTGCAATTCTCTTGCCTGTTTCTGCTCTTCTCTTGCTTCATTCTGCATTTCTCTTGTTACTTTCTGCACCCCTCTTGCTTCTTTCTGCACCTCTCTTGCTTGTTGTTGCACCCCTCTTGCCTCTTTCTGTACCCCTCTTCCTTCTTTCCACACCCTTCTTTCCTCTTTCAGTACCTCTCTTGCCTCTTGATGCACATCTGTTCCCTTTTTCTGTGCCCCTCTTGCCTGTTTTGTAGCTCTCTTGCCTCTTTCTGCACCTCTGCTGCTTCTTACTGCACTTCACTTGCTTCTTTCTACATCTCTCTTGCTTCTTTCTTCACACTTCTTGCCTCTTTCTGCACCCTTCTTCCCTCTTTCTGTACCTCTCTTGCCTCTTGCTTCATCCCTGTTCCCTTGTTCTGTACCTCTCTTGCCTGTTTCTGCAATTCTCTTGCCTCTTTCTGCAGCTCCGCTGTCTCCTTTCTCACCCCTGTTGCTTCTTTCTGTACTTCTCATGCCTCTTTCTACACCCCTCTTGTCTGTTTCTGCACCTCTGTTGGTTCTTTCTGCATTGCTCTTGCTTCTTTCTGCACCTCTCTTGCAAATTTCTATACCCCTCTTGCCTCTTTCTGCACCCCTGTTTCCTCTTTCTGCACCTTGTTTGCCTGTTTCTGCACCTCTGTTACTTCTTTCTGCACTTCTCTTGCTTCTTTCTATTCTTCTCTTGATTCTTCCTGCACCCCTTTTGCCTCTTTCCACACCCTTCTTCCATCTTTCTGCACCTCTCTTGCCTCTTTCTGCATCCCTGTTCCCTTTTTCTGTACCTCTCTTGCCTGTTTCTGCAACTCTCTTGCCTCTTTCTGCAGTTCCGCTGCCTCCTTATGCACCTCTGTTGCTTCTTTCTGCACTTCTCATGCCTGTTTCAATACCCCTCTTGTCTGTTTCTGCACCTCTGTTGGTTCTTTCTGCTCTTTCTTCTTTCAGAACCTCTCTTACACATTTCTGCACTCCTCTTGCCTATTTCTGCATCCCTCTTGTCTCCTTCTGCACCTCTGTTGGTTCTCTCTGCACTGCTCTTGCTTCTCTCTGTACCTCCCTTGCAAATTTCTGTACCCCTCTTGCCTCTTTCTGCCCCCCTCTTCCTTCTTTCTGCACCTCTCTTGCCTCGGTCTGCACCGTTTCCTCTATCTGCACCTCTTTTGCCTGTTTCTGCAACACTCTTGCCTCTTTCTGTACTTCTCTTGCCTCTTTCTGTACCTCTGGTACTTATTTAAGCACTTCTCTTGGCTCTTTCTGCACCTCTTTTGCTTGTTTCTGTACTTTTCTTGTTTTTTCCTGTACCTCTCTTGCTTCTTTCTGCATTCCTCTTGACTCTTTCTGTACCCTTCTTCCCACTTTTTGTACCTCTCTTGCCTTTTTCTGCACCTCTCTTACCTCTTTCTGCATCCCTCTTGCCTCTTTCTGCACCTCTTTTGCCTATTTCTGCAACTCTCTTGCATCTTTCTGTATCACTCATGCCTCTGTCTGCACATCTATTGGTTCTTTCTGTACTGCTCTTGCTTCTGTCTGCACCTCTCTTGCAAATTTCTACACTCCTCTTGCCTCGTTCTGCACTGCTCTTGCTTCTTTCTGGACCTCTTTTGCCTGTTTCTGCAATTCTCTTGCCTGTTTCTGCTCTTCTCTTGCTTCATTCTGCATTTCTCTTGTTACTTTCTGCACCCCTCTTGCTTCTTTCTGCACCTCTCTTGCTTGTTGTTGCACCCCTCTTGCCTCTTTCTGTACCCCTCTTGCCTCTTTCTGTACCCCTCTTCCTTCTTTCCACACCCTTCTTTCCTCTTTCAGTACCTCTCTTGCCTCTTGATGCACATCTGTTCCCTTTTTCTGTGCCCCTCTTGCCTGTTTTGTAGCTCTCTTGCCTCTTTCTGCACCTCTGCTGCTTCTTACTGCACTTCACTTGCTTCTTTCTACATCTCTCTTGCTTCTTTCTTCACACTTCTTGCCTCTTTCTGCACCCTTCTTCCCTCTTTCTGTACCTCTCTTGCCTCTTGCTTCATCCCTGTTCCCTTGTTCTGTACCTCTCTTGCCTGTTTCTGCAACTCTCTTGCCTCTTTCTGCAGCTCCGCTGCCTCCTTTCTCACCCCTGTAGCTTCTTTCTGTACTTCTCATGCCTCTTTCTACACCCCTCTTGTCTGTTTCTGCACCTCTGTTGGTTCTTTCTGCATTGCTCTTGCTTCTTTCTGCACCTCTCTTGCAAATTTCTGTACCCCTCTTGCCTCTTTCTGCGTCCCTGTTTCCTCTTTCTGCACCTTATTTGCCTGTTTCTGCACCTCTGTTACTTCTTTCTGCACTTCTCTTGCTTCTTTCTATTCTTCTCTTGATTCTTCCTGCACCCCTTTTGCCTCTTTCCACACCCTTCTTCCATCTTTCTGCACCTCTCTTGCCTCTTTCTGCATCCCTGTTCCCTTTTTCTGTACCTCTCTTGCCTGTTTCTGCAACTCTCTTGCCTCTTTCTGCAGTTCCGCTGCCTCCTTATGCACCTCTGTTGCTTCTTTCTGCACTTCTCATGCCTGTTTCAATACCCCTCTTGGCTGTTTTTGCACCTCTGTTGGTTCTTTCTGCTCTTTCTTCTTTCAGAACCTCTCTTACACATTTCTGCACTCCTCTTGCCTATTTCTGCATCCCTCTTGTCTCCTTCTGCACCTCTGTTGGTTCTCTCTGCACTGCTCTTGCTTCTCTCTGTACCTCCCTTGCAAATTTCTGTACCCCTCTTGCCTCTTTCTGCCCCCCTCTTCCTTCTTTCTGTACCTCTCTTGCCTCGGTCTGCACCGTTTCCTCTATCTGCACCTCTTTTGCCTGTTTCTGCAACACTCTTGCCTCTTTCTGTACTTCTCTTGCCTCTTTCTGTACCTCTGGTACTTATTTAAGCACTTCTCTTGGCTCTTTCTGCACCTCTTTTGCTTGTTTCTGTACTTTTCTTGTTTTTTCCTGTACCTCTCTTGCTTCTTTCTGCATTCCTCTTGACTCTTTCTGTACCCTTCTTCCCACTTTTTGTACCTCTCTTGCCTTTTTCTGCACCTCTCTTACCTCTTTCTGCATCCCTCTTGCCTCTTTCTGCACCTCTTTTGCCTATTTCTGCAACTCTCTTGCATCTTTCTGTATCACTCATGCCTCTGTCTGCACATCTATTGGTTCTTTCTGTACTGCTCTTGCTTCTGTCTGCACCTCTCTTGCAAATTTCCACACTCCTCTTGCCTCGTTCTGCACTGCTCTTGCTTCTTTCTGGACCTCTTTTGCCTGTTTCTGCAATTCTCTTGCCTGTTTCTGCTCTTCTCTTGCTTCATTCTGCATTTCTCTTGTTACTTTCTGCACCCCTCTTGCTTCTTTCTGCACCTCTCTTGCTTGTTGTTCCACCCCTCTTGCCTCTTTCTGTACCCCTCTTCCTTCTTTCCACACCCTTCTTTCCTCTTTCAGTACCTCTCTTGCCTCTTGATGCACATCTGTTCCCTTTTTCTGTGCCTCTTGCCTGTTTTGTAGCTCTCTTGCCTCTTTCTGCACATCTGCTGCTTCTTACTGCACTTCACTTGCTTCTTTCTACATCTCTCTTGCTTCTTTCTTCACACTTCTTGCCTCTTTCTGTACCCTTCTTCCCTCTTTCTGTACCTCTCTTGCCTCTTGCTTCATCCCTGTTCCCTTGTTCTGTACCTCTCTTGCCTGTTTCTGCAACTCTCTTGCCTCTTTCTGCAGCTCCGCTGCCTCCTTTCTCACCCCTGTTGCTTCTTTCTGTACTTCTCATGCCTCTTTCTACACCCCTCTTGTCTGTTTCTGCACCTCTGTTGGTTCTTTCTGCATTGCTCTTGCTTCTTTCTGCACCTCTCTTGCAAATTTCTGTACCCCTCTTGCCTCTTTCTGCGCCCCTGTTTCCTCTTTCTGCACCTTGTTTGTCTGTTTCTGTACCTCTGTTACTTCTTTCTGCACTTCTCTTGCTTCTTTCTATTCTTCTCTTGATTCTTCCTGCACCCCTTTTGCCTCTTTCCACACCCTTCTTCCATCTTTCTGCACCTCTCTTGCCTCTTTCTGCATCCCTGTTCCCTTTTTCTGTACCTCTCTTGCCTGTTTCTGCAACTCTCTTGTCTCTTTCTGCAGTTCCGCTGCCTCCTTATGCACCTCTGTTGCTTCTTTCTGCACTTCTCATGCCTGTTTCAATACCCCTCTTGTCTGTTTCTGCACCTCTGTTGGTTCTTTCTGCTCTTTCTTCTTTCAGAACCTCTCTTACACATTTCTGCACTCCTCTTGTCTATTTCTGCATCCCTCTTGTCTCCTTCTGCACCTCTGTTGGTTCTCTCTGCACTGCTCTTGTTTCTCTCTGTACCTCCCTTGCAAATTTCTGTACCCCTCTTGCCTCTTTCTGCCCCCCTCTTCCTTCTTTCTGCACCTCTCTTGCCTCGGTCTGCACCGTTTCCTCTATCTGCACCTCTTTTGCTTGTTTCTGCAACTCTCTTGCCTCTTTCTGTACTTCTCTTGCCTCTTTCTGTACCTCTGGTACTTATTTAAGCACTTCTCTTGGCTCTTTCTGCACCTCTTTTGCTTGTTTCTGTACTTTTCTTGTTTTTTCCCGTACCTCTCTTGCTTCTTTCTGCATCCTCTTGACTCTTTCTGTACCCTTCTTCCCACTTTTTGTACCTCTCTTGCCTTTTTCTGCACCTCTCATACCTCTTTCTGCATCCCTCTTGCCTCTTTCTGCACCTCTTTTGCCTATTTCTGCAACTCTCTTGCATCTTTCTGTATCACTCATGCCTCTGTCTGCACATCTATTGGTTCTTTCTGTACTGCTCTTGCTTCTGTCTGCACCTCTCTTGCAAATTTCTACACTCCTCTTGCCTCGTTCTGCACTGCTCTTGCTTCTTTCTGGACCTCTTTTGCCTGTTTCTGCAATTCTCTTGCCTGTTTCTGCTCTTCTCTTGCTTCATTCTGCATTTCTCTTGTTACTTTCTGCACCCCTCTTGCTTCTTTCTGCACCTCTCTTGCTTGTTGTTGCACCCCTCTTGCCTCTTTCTGTACCCCTCTTCCTTCTTTCCACACCCTTATTTCTTCTTTCAGTACCTCTCTTGCCTCTTGATGCACATCTGTTCCCTTTTTCTGTGCCCCTCTTGCCTGTTTTGTAGCTCTCTTGCCTCTTTCTGCACCTCTGCTGCTTCTTACTGCACTTCACTTGCTTCTTTCTATATCTCTCTTGCTTCTTTCTTCACACTTCTTGCCTCTTTCTGCACCCTTCTTCCCTCTTTCTGTACCTCTCTTGCCTCTTGCTTCATCCCTGTTCCCTTGTTCTGTACCTCTCTTGCCTGTTTCTGCAACTCTCTTGCCTCTTTCTGCAGCTCCGCTGCCTCCTTTCTCACCCCTGTTGCTTCTTTCTGTACTTCTCATGCCTCTTTCTACACCCCTCTTGTCTGTTTCTGCACCTCTGTTGGTTCTTTCTGCATTGCTCTTGCTTCTTTCTGCACCTCTCTTGCAAATTTCTGTACCCCTCTTGCCTCTTTCTGCACCCCTGTTTCCTCTTTCTGCACCTTGTTTGCCTGTTTCTGCAACTCTGTTACTTCTTTCTCCACTTCTCTTGCTTCTTTCTATTCTTCTCTTGATTCTTCCTGCACCCCTTTTGCCTCTTTCCACACCCTTCTTCCATCTTTCTGCACCTCTCTTGCCTCTTTCTGCATCCCTGTTCCCTTTTTCTGTACCTCTCTTGCCTTTTTCTGCAACTCTCTTGCCTCTTTCTGCAGTTCCGCTGCCTCCTTATGCACCTCTGTTGCTTCTTTCTGCACTTCTCATGCCTGTTTCAATACCCCTCTTGTCTGTTTCTGCACCTCTGTTGGTTCTTTCTGCTCTTTCTTCTTTCAGAACCTCTCTTACACATTTCTGCACTCCTCTTGCCTATTTCTGCATCCCTCTTGTCTCCTTCTGCACCTCTGTTGGTTCTCTCTGCACTGCTCTTGCTTCTCTCTGTACCTCCCTTGCAAAGTTCTGTACCCCTCTTGCCTTTTTCTGCCCCCTCTTCCTTCTTTCTGCACCTCTCTTGCCTCGGTCTGCACCGTTTCCTCTATCTGCACCTCTTTTGCCTGTTTCTACAACTCTCTTGCCTCTATCTGTACTTCTCTTGCCTCTTTCTGTACCTCTGGTACTTATTTAAGCACTTCTCTTGGCTCTTTCTGCACCTCTTTTGCTTGTTTCTGTACTTTTCTTGTTTTTTTCTGTACCTCTCTTGCTTCTTTCTGTATCCCTCTTGCCTCTTTCTGTACCCTTCTTCCCACTTTTTGTACCTCTCTTGCCTTTTTCTGCTCCTCTCTTACCTCTTTCTGCATCCCTCTTGCCTCTTTCTGCACCTCTTTTGCCTATTTCTGCAACTCTCTTGCATCTTTCTGTATGACTCATGCCTCTTTCTGCACATCTATTGGTTCTTTCTGTACTGCTCTTGCTTCTGTCTGCACCTCTCTTGTAAATTTCTGCACCCTTCTTGCCTCTTTCTGCACTCTTCTTCCCTTTTTCTGCACTTCTCTTGTCTCTGTCTGTACCTCTGTTCCCTCTTTCTGCACCTCTTTTGCCTGTTACTGCAGCTCTCATGCCTCTTTCTGTACTTCTCTTGCCTCTTTCTGCACCTCTGTTGCTTCTTTCTGCACTTCTCTTGCCTCTTTCTGCACATCTCTTGCCTCTTTCTGCAGTTCTCTTGCCTCCTTCTGCACCTCTGTTGCTTCTTTCTGCACTTCTCTTGTCTCTTTTCGCACCTCTCTTGTCTGTTTCTGTATCTATGTTTGTTCTTTCTGCACTGCAGTTACTTCTTTCTGTACCTCTCTTGCAAATTTCTACACCCCTCTTGCCTCATTCTGCACTGCTCTTGCTTCTTTCTGTACCTCTTTTGCCTGTTTCTGCAACTCTCATGCCTCTTTCTGCACCTCTGCTGCTTCTTACTGCACTTCTCTTGCTTTTTTTCTATACCTCTCTTGCTTCTTTCTGCACCCCTCTTGCCTCTTTCTGCACCCTTCTTCCCCCTTTCTGCACCTCTCCTGCCTCTTTCTGCATCCCTGTTCCCTTTTTCTGTACCTCTCTTGCCTGTTTCTGCAACTCTCTTTCCTCCTTCTGTAGTTCCGCTGCCTCCTTCAGCACCTCTGTTGCTTCTTTCTGCACTTCTCATGCCTGTTTCAACACCCCTCTTGTCTTGGTTCTGCACCAATGTTGGTTCTTTCTGCTCTTGCATCTTTCTGCACCTCTCTAGCAAATTTCTGCACTCCTCTTGCCTATTTTAGCACCCCTCTTGCCTCCTTCTGCACCTCTGTTGGTTCTCTCTGCACTGCTCTTGCTTCTCTCTGTACCTCTCTTGCAAATTTCTGTACCCCTCTTTCCTCTTTCTGCCCCCTCTTCCTTATTTCTGCACCTCTTTTGCCTCTGTCTGCACTGTTTCCTCTTTCTTTACCTCTTTTGCCTGTTTCTGCAACTCTCTTGTCTCTTTCTGTACTCCTCTTGCCTCTTTCTGTACCTCCGTTGCTTATTTATATTTAAGCACTTCTCTTGCCTCTTTCTGCACCTCTGTGGCTCGTTTCTGCACTTTTCTTGATTCTTTCTGTACGCTCTTGCTTCTTTCTGCACCCCTCTTGCTTCTTTCTGCACCCCTCTTGACTCTTTCTATACCCTTCTTCCCAATTTGTGTACCTCTTTTGCCTTTTTCTGCACCTCTCTTACCTCTTTCCGCACCCCTCTTGCCTCTTTCTGCACCTCCTTTGCCTGTTTCTGCAACTCTCTTGTGTCTTTCTGTATCACACTTTCTGCATCTCTGTTGGTTCTTTCTATACTGCTCTTGCTTCTGTCTGCACCTCTCTTGCAAATTTCTGTACCCCTCTTGCCTCTTTCTGCACATCTCTTGCTTCTGTCTGCACCCCTGTTCCCTCTTTATGCACCTCTTTTGCCTGTTACTGCAGCTCTCTTGTCTCTTTCTGTACTTCTCTTGCCTCTTTCTGCACTGCTCTTGCTTCTTTCTGAACCTCTTTTGCCTGTTTCTGCAACTCTCTTGCCTCTTTCTGTACTTCTCTTGCCTCTTTCCGCACTACTCTTGCTTCTTTCTGAAACTCGTTTGCCTGTTTCTGCACCCCTCTTGCCTCTTTCTGCACTTCTCTTGCTTCTGTCTGCACCCCTGTTCCCTCTTTATGCACCTCTTTTGCCTGTTACTGCAACTATCTTGCCTCTTTCTGTACTTCTCTTGCCTCTTTCTGCACTGCTCTTGCTTCTTTCTGAACCTCTTTTGCCTGTTTCTGCAACTCTCTTGCCTCTTTCTGTACTTCTCTTGCTTCGTTCTGCATTTCTCTTATTACTTTCTGCACCCCTCTTGCTTCTTTCTGCATTTCTCTTGTTTCTTTCTGCACCCTTCTTCCCCCTTTCCGTTCCTCTCTTGCCTCTTTCTGCACCCTTCTCTCCTCTTTCAGTACCTCTCTTGCCTCTTTCTGCACGCCTTTTTCTGCTCACATCAGACCTTTATTTTGCCTCTTCCTGCTCGTTGCTGCCATTTAATTTTCATCTTTCTATCCATTTCTGACCTTTATTTTCCCTCTTTCTGCTTGTTTCTCACCTAGCCTCCTTCTGCTTGTTTCTGACCTTTATCTTGTCTCTTTCCGCTCATTTCTGACTGACCTTTATTTTACTTCCTTCTGCTAGTTTCTGACCTTTATTTTGCCTCATTCTGCTAGTTTCTGATCTCTATTTTACCTCTTTCTGCTCGCTTCTGACCTCTACTCTGCCTCCTTTTGCTCATTTCTCACCTTTATTTTGCCTCTTTATTCTCGTTTCTGATCACTATTTTGCATCTTTTTGCTTTTTTCTGGTCTTAATTTTGCCTCTTTCTGCTAGTTTCTGACCTTTATTTTGCTTCTTTCTGCTAGTTTCTGATCTATATTTTGCCTCTTTCTGCTTATTTCTGACCTTTATCATTCCTCTTTCTGCTCGTTTCAGATCTCTATTTTGATCCTTTCTGTTTGTTTCTCAGCTTTATTTAGCCTGTCTGCTTATTTCGAACCTTCATCTTGCCTCCCTCTGCTCATTTCTGATCTCTATTTGGCTCTTTCTGACCTTTATTTTTCAATTTTCTAATTTCTGATCTCTTTTTTGCCTCTTCTGATCATTTCTGACCTTTATTTTGCCTCCTTCTGCTCATTTCTGATCTCTATTTTCCATCTTTCTGCTAGTTTCTGACCTTTATTTTCCTTCTTTCTGCTTGTTTCTGATCTTTATTTGGCTTTTTCTGCTCCTTTCTAACCTTTATTTTGCCTTTTCCTCATTTCTCATTTCTATTTTGCCTCTTTCTGCTAGTTATTTACCTATTCTTTTGCCTCTTTCTGCTCATTTTTTACCTTAAAGTTGCCTCTTTGTGCTAGTTTCTGCTCTTTATTCTGCCTTTTGCTGCTGGTTTCTGGCCTGTATTCTGTCTCTTACTGCCCATTTCTGACCTTTATTGTGCTTTTTTTATGCTTGTTGCTGACCTTTATTTGCCTTTTCTGCTCATTTCTCAGCTTTATGTTGCCTCTTCCTGCCCTTTCTCACCCTTATTTTCCCTCTTTCTGATCGTTTCTGACCTTTATTCTATCTCTTTCTGCTTGTTTCAACACTTTTACTTTCCATCTCTCTGCTCGTTGTTGAACTTTATTCTGTTCGTTGCTGACCTTTATTCTCCCTCTTTCTGCTCATTGTTGACCTTTATTCTGCCTTTTCCGATCATTTCTGACCTTTATTCTGCCTCTTTCTGCTCGTTTCAGACCTCTATTCTGCCTGTTTCTGCTCATTAATCACCTTTATTTAACCTCTTCTTGTTTGTTGCTGACCTTTATTCTTTCTCTTTCTGCTCGTTTCTGATTTTGTTCTGCCTTTTTATGCTTGTTTCTGACCTTTATCTTGCCTCTTTCTGCTTGTTTCTGACCTTTATTTTGCCTCTTTCTCCTCTTGTCTCCACTGGACCGCAGGGGAACCTCAAGGACCCTACGGTCCCAGCCAGCTCCCCGCCTCTTGCAGAAGCCGGCATTGCTCTCACAGACAGGGAGCTGCTAAACACGCAGCTCCCTGTCTGTGAGAGCAACCCTTTTGTCTGTTTTTGGCGGGAGCAGTTTCACAGCTCACGCTTGCTGAGAGCAGAGTTCAAGTTTGCTCTGACTTGGCTGGAGCTGTCAAACTTTCCTTCAAGTTTGCTCTGACTTGGCTGGAGCTGTCAAACTTTCCTTCAAGTTTGCTCTGACTTGGCTGGAGCTGTCAAACTTTCCTTCAAGTCAGAGCAAAAAGCTATGTCCTAGGGGTGGACACCTGGAACACAACGGGAGCCAGCCCTGGGGGTGTCAGTCACCAGGGCCATATATGGCTCCAGGAGGAGGGCAGCGCAGCCCCCCTTCTTTGATGTGCTTGGGCCGGCCCGGGGAGGTGGTGATCCCTGGAGTCATATAAAGCCTGGGAGTGGGGCCCCTCACAGCTTTAATGATATTATAGGCCCCTGGAAGGTGGTCCCCAGGACCCGTGGGGCTGCGTGGCCCCTCATTACTTTTAATTTATACCCAGGGGAATGGTGGTCCCCTGGGGCTTGAACCCTCCCCAGGAGGAGGGCCCGAACAGCCCACCTCCAAATTAAGAAAGAAACCCCAGGGAGGTGGTGATCCCCAGGGCTCAAAAGAGCCCATGGAGGGGGTACGTTTACCCCCCTCCATTATACTATAAAAGCCCTGGGGAGGTGGTGATCCCCAGGGCTTAAAAGAGCTTCAGGAGGGGGGCCCCATGCTCTCCCCCTTCTGTTTTTTATTCCTACATGCCCTGGTACCGGGCCAGCCGGGGGCTAAACAGTAGAGAATAGCAGGAATGAGCGGGTGTGTAAGTCTCTATATGTTTCTATGACTGGATGTGTGAATGGCTGTATTAGTCAGTGAGTAGGAGCATGAGTGACTGTATATGTGTGTTAGTGGTTGTGTTAGTGACTTTATGGGCGAGTACTGTGTGAGTAGCTCTATGGATCAGTGAGCAGGTGTGTTTGTATGGGTCTGTAAATGGGTATGTCACTGGTTGTGTGGGAGTGGGTGTATGGCATGTTGTATTGGAGTGTGACTGGGTGTGTGAGTGGTTCTATGGATTATGTCATTAGTGATGTAATCTCTTCTAACCCTCAATTCCAGTAAAATGGCAACCATTCAACAGAGAAGATGTGCTCCAGTGACTTTGGTGATGGGTCATTTTCGGACAGGATGACAAACAGACAAGTTTCCAAAACTTCCGTGCCAGCAATCAGTAGACCCAAAAGACCTTTGGTCTCATTCTGTGATCCAGAAACTCAGGGCATTTACTAGTAACTGAAGTACGCCTTATCTTTTTTAAATTAGTCAATGGGATGCCCCTGAGAGACTGCATCCCAGAAGAGGGACATTGTCACGAGACAGTGCGGTGAGTTACCGATACTGCTGACACTGATCCACTCCCACCAGTCTCCATAGACTTTTGTCAACCAATGATGTGGAATCGTATTACGCTTGTTTAATTCATACTTAGTCCCCTTAAGGGCCAGGAGGTACTTTACTAACATCCTAATTCCACGTTTGTCAGATTTGAGGCTCTTTTTATTGCTCAAGATAAATAACAATAACTTAGGGTATAGAAGGGGGATAGGAGCACACTGCCTCACATCACAGCATAGTTTGCCCCTTAGCATTATGGTAAATGCAGTACAATGTTTGCACTTACTTGAATATTAGCTGTAGTTTTTCACCAACGTTGGTGCAGATAGTGCTGTAAATCTCTATGGATTTTATTTATTTATTTATTTTTTGACATTTATTGAGCGCGAACGAATACCCGTGGGCGTCTCAATAGAGATCACAAATCAAATATACATCAGGGGTTGCTGAGAATGCTGTCACAGTCCTCTCAGGTCTCAGTACCTCTCACTGGTGCACAGGTGCGTCTCCAAAAGCTCCTCAGCTTGCTGGCTCAAGGGAGCCTTGTTAACCAGAAGGGGGATGGGAGCACACTGCTTCACATCACAGTACAGTTTGCCCCTTAGCATTACCCTTAGCATTATGGTAAATGTAGTACAATATCTGCTCTTAATTGAATATTAGCACATTGGAATGTTGAGCGCTCCATTGAAGGCAATGGAGTGCTCCGGGCTTCTAAAGTGTGGCAGAAACCTGGAGCACAAACATTCTGATGTTTATTTCACAGCTTTTGCTGTGAACAAAGGCCTCACAGAGCCCAAGAGGATTTCCAACCCCTCGGGCTCCGTGAGGCCTTCGTTTTACAAATTAGAACATTCTGCCCTCTAGGGGCAGAAGGCAGAATGTTCTAATAGCCGTAAAGCACTCCGTAGGGGGCTCTACTGACCACTAAAGGCCTGCTTTCTTGTTAAAAGGCCCTCACCTTTGGCTCAGGCCTTTAACGCTGGAGCGGGCCGTTATTGGCCGGGCTTCGCCTTATTTAAAAGGCAGCGCTAAGTCACTTAACGTGGCTTTACGCTGCCTTGTAAATAAGGCACCCTCTCACGCTATACTTAACGTGAAAGGGGAGAGCAATGGGTGTTATGGTGCGCGTTCCACCGCAACCCCCGTTGATTTTGATGCTGCCCCTATTTACAAGGGTGGAGTAAATAGGAGCAGATTACCTGGTCTAAACCTGGCCAAACGAGGAGAAATGTTTCATTTCTCCTTGTTTTTGCTGTTTCCATGTGTGCTGCATCTTGCAGCACATATAGAAACAGTAAATTCCATTGATTGTTTATGTGTAGGAAGGTGTCCCTTCCTGCACATAACCATTCCTTAAAAAAATTACGTTCTGCAACTTCTATGTGTGCTGCATTAAGCAGCACACATAGAAGTTACAAAACACCATTTAAAGATGGTTTATGAGCAGGAAGGGTCACCTTCTTGCACAGAAACAATCTTCTCCTCAACAGAGACACCCTTGCACTATGGTGCAGAGGTGTCTGCGTTGGTGAAAGGCTGCTAAATGTAGTGCCAGCGCAGGAGCAAACACAGGGCTGCATCATATTGTTGTAAATATGGTGCAGCCCTGCGTTTCAGAAGTGGTGGAGTGTGGCGTTAAGCCAGAAAGGCTAACGCCACACTCCGTCACTTTTTAGTTAATATGCCCCTCAGTCCTGTTTACTGCTCTAGGAGGTTTAGTGCACCCTCACTTGATGCTAAGTACTTAGCTTAGTTCTTCCATTTGACTGACCTTCAAAGAATCTGTTGAGGCTTTAACTCGGAGTCAATGGGGGTCCAGAGTAGCTATGCAGGAGGGAGCGAGGAGGAAGAAGTCAAGGGAGCAGGTAAAATTGGAACCACCGGTTTGGATGGACTTCAAGGAGACCGGATCACTTCTTGATCCTGGCAGGGATCTTCGGATGAGTGGGAAGGGTGGAGCTTGTTCTGCAGGGAGCGAGGCCAAGCCATGATTTGCATTTGGGCTGGGTTAATATACCCTCTTGAGGGCTCAATGGATGTAGCTAGGTCACATGGGGCACGTGGGGCACATGGCCGTCTGGAAGATTCTCGAACCTTGGGGAAAACAGGTGTTAATATACTCGCTTTGACCTTACCGAATAGACAGGTGCAACTTGTTGATCGGAACCAAATAACAGGAGCAAATGTATCTTTTTCGCTCGAACGTGCATAATGGAAAACAACACCAAGCCCCAGTAACAGCGAGAGCAAGGCTTGCCTCTGGCTCACAGTATTCTGTGGGAAGCGTGCAGGGAATTAATGGAAAACAACACCACGCCCCAGTAACAGCGAGAGCAAGGCTTGCCTCTGGCTCACAGTATTCTGTGGGAAGCGTGCAGGGAATTAATGGAAAACCACACCACGCCCCAGTAACAGCGAGAGCAAGGCTTGCCTCTGGCTCACAGTATTCTGTGGGAAGCATGCAGGGAATTAATGGAAAACCACACCACGTCCCAGTAACAGCGGGAGCAAGGCGTGCCTCTGGCTCACAGTATTCTGTGGGAAGCGTGCAGGGAATTAATGGAAAACCACACCACGCCCCAGTAACAGCGAGAGCAAGGCTTGCCTCTGGCTCACAGTATTCTGTGGGAAGCGTGCAGGGAATTAATGGAAAACCACACCACGCCCCAGTAACAGCGGGAGCAAGGCTTGCCTCTGGCTCACAGTATTCTGTGGGAAGCGTGCAGGGAATTAATGGAAAACCACACCACGCCCCAGTAACAGCGAGAGCAAGGGTTGCCTCTGGCTCACAGTATTCTGTGGGAAGGATGCAGGGAATTAATGGAAAACCACACCAGGGACCTAGGAACAGCGAGATTAATACATTGGTTCTCGGGATTTGGGAAATGCTTGCAGGGCTTCAGGCGTAATAAAAATTATGGATGCTGGGGAAGCATCGGTCATAAGGGCGTTGGAGGAACAGCAGTTTTTAGGGTGCTGGGGAAACATCGGTCATGAAGGTGCTGGGAAAACATCATTCATGATGGTGTTGGGGGGGCATCAGTTGTAAGGATGCTGAGGGAACATCAGACATGATATCATAGTGTGCCATAAAGCACCACAGGGGTAAGGCAACAAGAGACATGCGCCATGGGCCCACTACACAGAGGGCATATGAGTGGGTCATGGGACGTGCGAGTCATTTTCTTTCTCTCTGTTTGGTTGGCCAGGTGGTGGTCATCACTTGATGTAGAACTGTTCTACTACATTACTTGGGTGGGGGTGGTGTGGGATCATGAGGGGTGAAACTTAGGGTGAAGTCTCCTTTCTGCTGTAATAGATCCCACAGGTTGGTAGTCTACCCAAGACTGGCTGTGGGTAGAAGAAAATGTTGTTGTGAGGATTCAAGAATGATACTTATGCGGGTGGTTTGATACGTTCTTTGGGGTCAGATTTCTATCCTCCTGGCACAAGGACTTAGTCAATATTCCAATACAAATTAAACATTCAGTTCAACTGCTTTCTTGTAACAATCAGTCCCATAAGCTGAGTTCAGGAAAACAGTGGAACTCAAAGCCCTCTTCTGTTAATGAATAAAATACTCAAGGATTGCAGAAAGAAATAGGACACGTACTTGCATAAAATATGGATGGTAACCGCACAGAATATGAAAAGTAATGAAGTGAAACATGTCTCAGAGAATGAAAACCGCAAGAAAAACACTTCTATTATCAGTGATTCCTTATTGTCCTAACAGGCTCAAGCTATTTCTAAGCGCTACGCTAACTTTTAGCTAAAGTAATACATAGCAAGCCTGTTCTCAAGTTTCACAGATGGTGTGCACAGCATAACTGTGTTTTTTTGTTATGAAATAGCAAGCTAGCTGTTTCGTATTGAAGATTGCTTGAGGCTGGAACACAAACAGCCACAGGGTGAAGGACACTTCTTCCTGCTGTCGCCTCTGGCTGGGGCCTGTGGTGCAAAACGGTGTAACCTCTGCATTGATAGCCCTGTTCCAAAGCCCCTCTCTACTTCTAGACCGATGCATGGGTTTTTATTGGATCTGATTATCAACATTATCTTACATTTTGAAAACAATGATGTTGCTAGCTGGCACTAAACCAGCAATAAGACAAAACAATCATGGCGCCAAATGCGTCAACTGGATTATCATGCTGATAAAATATTTAGATTTTATAAACAATAAACAATTCTGAAGAGTAAGTGCCTAGGGTGCTTACATATCCAGAATTTCAATGCATGTCTTAAACGTCACACTTTCTATGAAAAGTCTGCAAAGCAAAGGAATGGAAAAAGAGGGACATATTCACAACGAAGTGGTGGAGCGTGGCGTTAGCCTCCTTGACTTAACGCCGCACTCCGCCACTTCTGAAACGGAGGGCTGCAGCATATTTACAACAATATGGTGCAGCTCTGCGTTTCCCTCTGTGCTGGCGCTAGATGTAGCAGCCTGTCGCCAACACAGGCACTCTTTCACCATAGTGCAAGGGTGCCTGGGCTGAGGGGAAGATTGTTTATGTACAGGAAGGTGCCCCTTCCTGCACAAAAAAACAATCTTTGAATGGCATTTTGTCACTTCTATGTGTGCTGCTTAATGCACCACACATAGAAGTTACAAAATGTCATTTTAAAAAAAAGATTGTTTAGGTGCAGGAATGGACACCTTCCTGCACATAAACAATCAATGGCCTGTTGCTGATTCTATGTGTGCTGCACAACGCAGCACACATGGAAACAGCAAAAACGAGGAGAAATAAAGCATTTCTCCTCGTTTCGCCTGTTTAAGACCAGGTTTTCCCTGGTCTTAATGTTGGCGCTGCCTCCTATTTACACTGCCCTTGTAAATAGGGGGCAGTGTCAAAATCATTGGGTGTTGGGGTGGAACGCCTACCACAACACCCATTGCCCTCCCCTTTCATGCTAAGTACAGGGTGAAGGGGGCCTTATTTACAAAGCAGCGTTAATCCACATTAAGTGGCTTAACGCTGCCTTGTAAACAAGGCGAAGCACATATCACCAGTAGAGCATCACTAATAGGGGCTTGTAAATTTGCCCCAGAGTCTGAAAGGACCAAAGGGTGGAAACAGAAGAGTCTGAACGGGAATTGCCCCAATGTTCACGGCAGGCTCTCTGCTTGGGTCTTGGTCACTTGGAAAGGAAGCGGTTGGTCCTTCCTGTAAAAAGTGAGATGCAGGGTACACCTGCCTTGTGACCACTGGCTAAGCAATCAGAAAGGAAGCACCATGGGCATGAATCAAACAAGCCTTTCTGAGAGCCATGTGTTCAAAAGCATCTATCAGGGCCCTCTCCATCCCGAAGGAGCGCTCTCTGCTGCTGGGGTTCTATGGAGAACGCGTCCCTACCTGGGCCAAAGGTGCTCGTTTCTGCATAGTAACCCAAATGGTCAAAGCTTAGGACATGTGCTTGGATGTACCACAAGTAAAAATCGTTTAGAGAAAGGTGGTAAGTCTAAACAACAAGCAAAGAAAGGCACGGGGGCAGGGATGTAGGTATAGTTAGTGCAGCAGGAGCGGTGGCTCCAGAGAAGGCATGAGGGCCCGCCGCAGCCCAGTTTTCTGGCTGCCTTTAGATCTATTGATCAGAAGCACTCAGTAGCTGTGCCTGCAAGGGGAGCAGCCGGGGCTTGACTGCAGCTACCGAAGAGAGCCCAGGGGGACGATTGGCAGAGTGAGGTGACAGTATGCAGAAAACCAATCAGACATTACAGGCTCATGGACGTCATTTAGAGGTCACCAGGGGTCGTAGCTTGCTCCTTGTGACCCCTGATACTACCCTTGCAACCCCTGTCCTTGGAGATTGCTAAAGTAGGGTCAGGAATGCAGAACTGGGCTTTCCTGAGCTTTTTTCTTTTAATTATCTTTAACTCGCAAACATTAACATGTTACCTGTCATTACAAAATAAAAAAAACACATTCAGCAGTGAAACTACACTGCACTGACACAAAATGTTACCCTTTGTGACCTTTGGGACATGGGCTGGGCTCCTTTTGCAGCTACAATCCAGGACGAATCTGACACAGTGGTGAACTGAAGATAAAACTTGCAAGATGATTTATTGTTGCTGATTTCGAAGGCCCAGTAAAAGGCGCCTCCATGTCTCTGGACCAATCAGGGGAGAGTAAAGAGAAAAGAAGTGTTAAGAGGGGAACGAGGGAGCAGCAGAGAGACCTGGAGAGAGGAAGACACAACAGATAGGTGAGGTGCAGAGGCAGTGTGTGTGCGTGTGCGTGCGTGCGTGCGTGCTTACATGTGTGTGTGAGAGAGAGAAGAGAGCAGTTTAAGTCAGACAGACGAAAAAGAGACAACTGACCGGGGGACAGACAGAGATGTCATAGACAGATGAGAAAGATACTATAGAGACAAAGAGATATAGGTTGGAGAGATAGTGACAGACAGGTGTGAGAGAGAGAGAGAGAGAGAGAGAGAGACAAGAGAGAAGTTTAAGACAAAAAGAAACAGCTGACGGGGAAAGAGAAAGACAGAGATGTGACAGACAGATGAGAAAGTATCAATAGACGCAAAGAGAGCCATGAGACGGACAGGTGTGACAGAAAGAGAGACAAGAGAGAAGTTTAAGACAAAGTGGCAAAAAAGAGACAGCTGAATGACAGAGAGAAAGACGAAGATGCGACATATAGATGAGGAAGGCTCAATAGATATATAGAGGGAAGACAGGTGTGAGAAAAGGACTAAAAAAAAGAGGCCAGAAAAACACTGCAGAGTGTGCACCTGGTGAAAATGAGGCATCCGAGAAACAAGTGAGAGACAGGTGAATAGGAGGCAGTTTAAAGAGACAGAGACGGATAGTAGGAGGCAGGTGTATGACATGTGATATAGAAATACTGGTGTGAAAGAGCTCAGAGAAAGACAGAGAGAAAGAGGCGGTGCATGTCAGGGAGAGGGGATAGAAACAAATGAGCAGAGAGGGGATGGACAGGTGAGGAATAATTCACAGACACCACTGAGAGAGGGTGGAAATAATCTAGAGATGTGATAGAAAGGTAACAAGTAGATGAGGGACAGATGGGTAAAGGGACTGGTGCAAGGTAGATGATTCCGAGAGCAATGTGAGAAAGGGAAAGAGATGGGAGAGGTAATGAGAGGTGGATGAAAGAGATGGGAGAGGTAATGAGAGGTGGATGAAAGAGATGGGAGAGGTAATGAGAGGTGGATGAAAGAGATGGGTGAGGTAATGAGAGGTGGATGAAAGAGATGGGTGAGGTAATGAGAGGTGGATGAAAGAGATGGGTGAGGTAATGAGAGGTGGATGAAAGAGATGGGTGAGGTAATGAGAGGTGGATGAAAGAGATGGGTGAGGTAATGAGAGGTGGATGAAAGAGATGGGTGAGGTAATGAGAGGTGGATGAAAGAGATGGGTGAGGTAATGAGAGGTGGATGAAAGAGATGGGTGAGGTAATGAGAGGTGGATGAAAGAGATGGGAGAGGTAATGAGAGGTGGATGAAAGAGATGGGTGAGGTAATGAGAGGTGGATGAAAGAGATGGGAGAGGTAATGAGAGGTGGATGAAAGAGATGGGAGAGGTAATGAGAGGTGGATGAAAGAGATGGGTGAGGTAATGAGAGGTGGATGAAAGAGATGGGTGAGGTAATGAGAGGTGGATGAAAGAGATGGGTGAGGTAATGAGAGGTGGATGAAAGAGATGGGAGAGGTAATGAGAGGTGGATGAAAGAGATGGATGAGGGAGTGCGAGGTGGATGAAAGAGATGGGTGAGGTAATGAGAGGTGGATGAAAGAGATGGGTGAGGTAATGAGAGGTGGATGAAAGAGATGGGTGAGGTAATGAGAGGTGGATGAAAGAGATGGATGAGGGAGTGCGAGGTAGGAGACAGATGGGTGAGGGAGTGACAGGGGGGAGAAAGGGATGGGTGAGGGAGGGAGAGTTGGGAGAAAGGGATGGGTTAGTGAGGGAGAGGTTAGAAAGGGAAAGGGATCTGTGAGAGGTTGGAGAAGTAATGAGTGGGGTAGAGAGACAGGTGAAAAGACATTTCAGAGAGGAGGTAAAAGGGGAGAGACAGGTGGGAAATAATATGTTAATGGAGATAGTGTGAGGTAGGTGAAGGGGAAAAGAGAAACTGATGTGACACGTTAGAGAGAGGAAGACAGGTGAGAGTGAGACTAATAACTAGATAGCAGCTTAGATACAAATTACTGAGAGAGGTTGGGAGCAATGACAAGTGAGATGAAGATGACAGACAGCCGCATGTGAGAGGAGAGTGGAGGGAGGAGAGAGGAGAAACAGAAACCAAAATGGAAACAGTTGAGAGAGTGCTAAGGGGAAGACATGGGCGCTTTGATAAAGAGGCACATTGATGAGAAAGAAACAGCTGGATGAGAGGGAAGAAGGTAAGAGGGGGATCATACAGGCAGTTCATGGCCTCTTTATCAGACTTGAGCTTATTGCATGATTTGTAACTGCAGTGATGTCCCTTTTCATGGTGCTGTAAAATGTCATGTGACATCACTTCCTAGGATATTATGTGAAAGATCGTATGATGTCACTTCCTGTGATGTAAGTGGGGGTGGTCAAAGGGCGAGTAAAGTCACATCAGCTACCCCTGGAATTTTGGGAATTGACGTCCATGTACAGGCTATATGAAAACAAGCTCCACGGATAGCTGTAATTTAACTGTTGGGCCGAACTAATCAATTCAATTGGAATCTATTTACCCATATCGTCTCTTTCTTACTATGACGTATTTTGGTGCACAGACATAATATCGAGTTTTTAATATCGACCTACAATAATATCAAGTTTTAAATATCGTAGGGACAGGATATCAACATCAAGAATATCGACGACCAGAATATCGACCTGAAGGTAAGAAATATAGTTTTTGTTAATATCGAAGTTAGTAATATCGATAGCAAAAATATCGATGTTAATAATATCGATGTTTATATTAGTGCTATGTGTATTAGTATGTATTTTGTATGTATGTGTTCTATATTTTTTGTTCAGTCATTTTTTTTTAAAGTAAATTATGCGTTTTAGTACCATAGCGGGTTGTGGGTTTATAGGGTAATAGGGAGGAAAGTCATTTAATTATAGTAAATGAATTAATAATTTTTAAGAATTATTAATTATTTTTAATTACATTTTGCGTTTTAGTTCTGTAGCGGGTTGTGGGTTTAGGGGAATAGGGTGGGAAGTAATTTAATTGTTATGAAGTAATTATTTATTTTCATTTATTGGTATTGATAATCAATTTATTGTTAATTAATTATTAATTGGTAATTCATGTTTATTAATTGATTAATTGAAAAATATATTAATTGCATTAATTTATTATTGGAGCGGGTTGTGGGTTTATAGGGGAATAGGGTGGGAAGTAATTTAATTGGAATTAAGTCATTAACTTTTATTTTGGGGTATTGATAATTAATTTATTGTTAATTAATTATTAATTGGTAATTAATTTGTATTTATTAGTATTTGCAATTCATTTATTGTTAATTAATTATTAATTGGTAATTAATTTTTATTAATTATTATTTATTGGTATTGATAATTAATGTATTGTTAATTAATGATTGATTGGTAATTAATTTTGATTAATTATTAAGTATTGGTATTGATAATTGATTTATTGCTGATTATTTAATAAATGGTCATTCATTTTTATTAATTGATTAATTGATAATTATATTAATTGTGTGGAATGTTATGCGGAGTGAGTTGTGTGTTTATTGGGGAATAGGGTGGGGAGTAATTTCATGTTATTAAAGTAATTATTAATTTGAATGTATTTTTTAATTAATTTCTTGTTAATTTATTAATAAATATTTATTTAATTAAAAAAATTATTTAATTTATAAGTATGTTATTTTTAACCCCTAAGCTATCCAACGCTTTCCCTACTGTTGCACTCTTTGCAGTGGGAATAGTAATTTTTACTACTACGCTATCCAACACTTTCCTTACTGTTGCACTCTCTGGAGTGGGAATAGTCATTTTTATCTCTACGTTATCCAACACTTTCCCTACTGTTGCACTCTCTGGAGTGGGAATAGTATTTTTTACCCCACGCTATCCAACACTTTCCCTACTGTTGCACTCTTTGGAGTGGGAATAGTCATTTTTACCCTTACGCTGTCCAAGACTTTCCCCACTGTTGCACTCACTGGAGTGGGCATAGTAATTTTTACCCCTACGCTATCCAACACTTTCCCTACTGTTGCAGTCACTGGAGTGGGCATAGTCATTTTTACCCCTACGCTATTGAACACTTTCCCTACTGTTGCACTCTCTGGAGTGGGAATAGTAATTTTTACCCCTATGCTATCCAACACTTTCCCTACTGTTGCACTCTCTGGAGTGGGAATAGTAATTTTTACCTCTACGCTATCCAACACTTTCCCTACTGTTGCACTCTCTGGAGTGGGAATAGTAATTTGTACCTCTACGCTATCCAACACTTTCCCTACTGTGGAGTAGGTATATATTATTTTTTATATGTACATGTTTAATTTATTTTAACATTATGGGGCCGATTCCGATCCTGTATTTTTTTTTCCCGTCCGACTCGTATCGGTAAATTTTTCCATACAAATCGCACAAGTCCCGTCCGACCCATGAAGTACGATTCGTACGGGAAAAATACAACTTTTCCCGATCCGATTTGTACGGATCGGCCCGATCCTTACAAATCGGATCGAGAAAAGTTGTACCAGACGAACCCGGACACTTTTCCGTACAAATTGTAAAAATGCAGTCCAACAGTACTAGTACGATCCGGACCGGCTTTCCGATTTACGATTTGTACGGAAAACGTCCCGTACACGGGGAATGCCATTACCCGCTACGAAGCGAACTTTGTACGACTCGTATCCCGGGAAATGTTGTTCCCGGGGTGCGAGTCGAACAGGGGTACGAGTCGTACAGGCATACACCCCCGTGCATTGTGTATGTACGGTGCGTACCCCAACATCGCGTATGTACTGTGCGTACCCCCAACATTGCGTATGTACGGTGCGTATATACGTGATGTTGGGGTATGCGATGTTGGGATGCGCGATGTTGGGGTACACGATGTTGGGGTATGCACACTACATACGCGATGTTGGGATACGCACCGTACATACACAACGCACGGGGTGTATGCCTGTATGACTCGTACCCCTGGGGACTCTGCTTTTACAGCTGTTTTTGGCTCCCGTAAGAAAAGAGCCGTACGGAGTGCCGTAGGGACGAATCGTACTTGCTGGGCTGGAAACCGCTGCTTAAATACATACAGACATCACGTGCAAGCTGCTCCGGATCAGAATTGTTGGTTTATTTTAGCTGTATAGTCTTTTGTACGATTTGTATGGAAAGAGGCTTTCTGTACAAATCGTACTTCCTAGGTTGTAAGAAAAGTTTACCGGGTACGAGTTGTACGGGAAAAACGCTCCATACAACGATTTGTACAGCCTTTTTCCAGGATTGGAATCGGCCCCTATATGTATTGGTTATTATTTTTAAACATGTTTTAATATTTTTAACTATGTTACTTTTAAATATATGTATCATTTACTTTATTTTACATTATTTTTTTAACATTATAAAACAATATTTTTGACAACGATATTTTTTACATCAATATTTTTTTCCTCGATATTTTTGTACTTACCATGATGTAGATAGGATGTCAATATTCTTGACTTCGATATTTTTGCGTCGATATTTTGGTACTTCGATATTCGGTCCATCAATATTTTGTCAGTGATCCACGTATTTTTTGATACTTGCTGTTTATGATTCTTCGTTATTGTCATTGTAGGGAAAAAAAGTCTGTTCTCTTTGTTCAGACCTGCGTCTCTAACAATCACCGACAGGGGGCGTTCTAGAATCTTGCTTTGATTGATGATGTCACCAGATAGTCTCTTTAAATATTTTTTTATTGCACGGGGCAGATAGTGTATCCATATGGTTTACCAATAAAAGAAATAAGAAATAATAGCGCATAAACCAGTATGAACATATATAACCTAATAGGACACTTAGGATTGGTAATAGTGGTGAAGTGTGCATAAGGTCTGTCTTTTTCAAGCAAGAATGTATTTGTAGTTGTATTCCTGCACTGACTGTTGCATAACACTGCAAGAACTGTTTTGTGACTGGAATTTACCCTGCATGGCCTACAGTTTGGTCCCCTGCACTGAATAGCCAAAGTGCAAGTATTTAGCAGCTGTGTTTGCTGGATTTTTGACCGCAGCATCATGCTAATCTAGCATGTGCACGAAGATCTAGGTCTGTCCTTTGAGTGGGTGAGGCTCTGGACCTAGAGTGGCACACCTAGTGCACTCTTAATGGTGGCAGTGGACTACCGTCCTTGTCACAGGTTCTAGCTTGTACCGCAATAGTGTCAGCACAAAATGTTTTAGTGATTCTATAGTTGTGAACAGACCTTTTTTCTGTGTAATGTAAACATTGCAAATGCTGGAATTAATGTGACATCACATCCTATGAAAGGTCCTATACCATCACTTCCTATGAAATCATCTGGACAAAGAGTGTTCCATGTTACCTGTTACTCTGGGCATTAGGTGATGTCTATAGTGACAGGTCTTTGTATGAATATTCCCATTGACACAGCAGGGATGTTCACAAATTCTAATCAAATATGATGTGTTAGAAATTGGAGTTTTGATTGTCAGAGGTATGCACCCTGTCCTAGCAGGAAACACAATCCTAGTCAGGGTAGGTCACAACACAACCTAAATTATCCTGTTCTCACCTTCTGGTAGCTTGGCAGAGAGCAGGCAGGCTTAACTTAAGAGGCAATGTGTGCAACACTTCAAACAGAAGCCCAGTGAAAACACCACAAAAAGATTCTACACCAGATTAGAAAAAATAGATTATGATTTTATAAATATAACAAGACCAAAATTACAAACATCCATCCAGTAGAAATTGAGATATGTAATTTTTAAAGATGAAATGCAAAACATAGTGCTTAGAAGCAACTACAGCCCAAAGAGTAAATTGGTTGTGCTGGACCGGGAGAAAGTCAATTGTTCTCACTGGCCGTGATGGAGCGTAGGCCTGATATAGGACCCATGTAGGCCCTGGACCAAATGTTCCTTGATTCTAGTCGCAACAGTGAGATGCTTTGGTGATCTCCATGCAGGAGAGGTGTAGGCCTGGGTGAAGATTGCAGAGTTTTAGTAGGTGGAACTCTGCGTAGTCCCTGAAAATCTCAGCCGGCGTTGCGGAGTTCAGCCAGTGGAAGAATCTGTTAAGTTGCGCTGCTCACACTGATTTTTAGCGCCAGGTGTTTGTCCCGTGCTGTAATGTCAGTGCGAATGGCACTGTGTGCCATGCCAGAAGGCGCTGCTGCTCTCTGCAAATCAAGTAGACATTATATTCAAGCGGCAGCTTAATCAATGCAAGCGGTTGTGACCTGTCATTACCACACCCTCAGAGAAATCACGCTGAGAGGAGGTCTAGCATGCAATTTTATCTCATTTGTGCTCTCCGACTTAGCGTTGGCAAGCCGCTCAAGAGAAAAAACTACCTGTCACTTAGTTTTTCAGAACTGGCAAAATTCAGCGAAGTCCACTGGTGGAGTGGAATTCTTCGCTCACCCTTAGTGAGGTGTTTAGCTGAATTTCTCCACACAACTGTGGCGATGCGTCGGGTCTGTGTGCAAAGCATCAGTTCCAAAGTGCTGCAGTTCTGAATGTGATGCGCTGGGTTTCTCCATCTTTGTAGAGGCGATTCCTTGATCTTCTCCACACAGTGGCAGCAATACATTGGTTCTGATGCAGTGGTTCCGAGAGCAATGAGGCGGTTCCGAGTGAAATGCTCCTGTCCAGTTGCACAACAGCAACAATGCATTGATTCTGCTCTCGCAGCAGAGGATGCATCGGTTCCACTGGAGCAAACTCCTAGATCCACTTCCAGGGGTCCAGGACTGGCATGGCGCCCCTTAGCAGGACAGACTCACAAGCAGATGAGCCCAAGTGCTGGAACAGGAGGGTTCCAAGTATTTTTTATGTCCCCAAGACTTAGGCAACAGGAGGCAAGCCATCAAGCCTTTGGAGTCACTCTGGGTTCAAGTGATGCAGGTCCAGTACTTCTCACCCAGACAGAGTGTAGTGAAGATCGTTATCTACATATGTACAATGCTAAGTTAGCACAACCGCGTTAGATGTTAGAAAGCCATCTTGCCGCTTTTGCGGCTTTTGCACACGACACTGTAGTCACATGTTATTAAATTGAGAAATGCTTACTCGACTTTGCTTCACCTGAGAACTGTCTGTTGTTAACATCCCAAACAGTGAGCTGCGACCTTGGTCTGTACACAGTGTAAAGAAACAGTCTGGGTCGCTAGACGGTGCATGTTGTTCAGTTCAGGTTGAACGGCCCACTAGTTTAGCCATAACACGCACGCAGCTGCAAATACCTGAAAGTCGAGTGCCTTTAGTATTGCAGTGTTACATGTTTTCATTACATTCGGAAGAAGAGCTTTCCCAGGAGCAGAGCATTGCTGATCCTGTGATGCGAACTCACTGAGCTGATCTTTACGGTATGGGGTTCCCCATTCAAGCCTAGAGACCTTTTACTAGTTTAATAATAATACTATTAATTAGTTTGCTAGAGAAAGGAAGGTGGCTTAGATCCACTGTCATTTTAGTATGATTACTCCTTTCATTTTCTATGGTATTGTAACTATGCTGATGGTTTTGATTTTAATCGTTTGTCTGCTTATGTTAGCCAAACAGCTGCATCTTAGGACACGAGGTTTATAAAATAAACTCTTTAAACTTTTACCGTGTCTCTGTTTATTCTGTTGTGGACTGGTATGAGAATAATTACGAAAAGGTATTTCTGAATCTCACCATTCCTGAGAAATATACTAAGTCGCTTGTTCTGGGTTGTCTATACATTGAGACCGCCGAGCTAAACCTCGGATAATGAATGGGACACTGATGCTGGCCGGATAAGGGGTTCTGGGTTCTGAGGTGAGTTTTTGGTACACCACAATTCACTGGGTTCCTGTGCATAGTTCTGTGCATAAGCAGAATCCCTGCAACATGGCACACCTAACGTTTGGTCTATTGATTTGAGACGCCTTAGTAGTGCTTGTATTAGTCCACAACACCCTCACTCTGGTTTCCGGATAACGGGAGTGACGGTTTAACCTACCTGTGTTTCGACTAATAGGTTCCTTCAAGCTTGATCATTAAAAAGGTTATTTAATCTGAACCCCAGTGCTACTGTTGATATCGTTGATACTCTTTAGTGTGTCCAAATGGCGGTAGACATAGCCACGCATAGCCGTGCACCTCTGCGCCGTCATTTGACGACGTATGGGGTGCCGGATGATGGGATGGCTGTAATTTTTGTGGTCAGCGCTGATGCGTCATACCCGTATGAGTTGTTTTACTCATGGGTGGCTTTTCCGGCGGTGGATGACGATGATACGTTTCTCACCTACACTGCCACACAGCTGCCTGCGGTCTATACCCCATATAGGACACAGGAAATTCCAATCTCTGCCTGGCAGCATACTATTTGGTTTAATGGCGCCCTTCCCCATGCGGTTGCCCCGGCGAGAATGGGCCCGTTGTCTATTGCAGGGTCCACATGGCCGGTGCTGGCCGGCTTTACACCTCATCCCCGCTATCTTACAGTAGGGGTGGCTGAGTTGCGTGTACTACACACAGCCCTGATTACGGTCCATAGGGCTTTAGTGCAGTACGTGTCGCGCAATGTGCAGGTGGGGGCACCTGCTGTTGCGGGACAACCTACGGACCACCACGCGATTGTCATTAGTCCTGTTATGGTTAATTCGGTGGTCGGCAAGCGCCCCCAATGTAAGGATGAATTTCCTTATTGGCTTGCTGAGAAATTTGACCAGTTGGAAGCGGTTTTTCCAAATACATCTCCTGTGGAGAAACACAGGATCCTCACCATTACTTTGCCTAAAGACCTAGTCCCGGATATGGCCGATTGTGACAACTGGGATAAGGTCTTTGCCGCGACCTATTCGAAGTGCTATGGCACTCCGTCTATGTCTGTGCTACCATCCGTCATCAAAAAGGTTCAGGAGAATCATGGTGCGGAGGCTGCTATTGAATTGGGAATGAGGCGTTGTGCAGGATGATTTGTCAGTATTGTATCATGGTCAAAATCAGTTGCGTTCTATTATGCAGTTTGCATGGACGTTGCAAACTTTAAAGGCAGGGTAAGTCCCTTGGGATTACATGAACACTTCTTCTTTGTTCCTTACTCTTAATTTAACTGCGAAACAACAGTTCATGTCCATGAAAGATGCTACATATTCATTACTACACATTGAAAAGTTAGAACCTTTGCCTTTCTCTGTTGCTGAATTGAATTCTGCTGTGTGGCTTGTACATGGGTTGATCACGTTACAGTTCCCCCTGTTTAAGTTCAGTTCATGCATGAAACATTATGCTCTAGGCAGATATGAACAACTCGGTTCTGCCTTCCTGCACGAAGTTTGGTCTCTCCCATTCACGTATAGATGTGTGAGAGACGGCAAGGAGGTTTACTTGAAAGGTGAAGAGTGCACTTCCACTCCGGATCACTCTGTTGTGTGTAGGCACATTCAATTGCATGGTGCATGTAATGTACACGCCCCTAATTTAGCTTGCGTCCTGAAAGAGATTCCTGTGCCAGTTATAACGCCGTCTTTTACGCTGCTTGCTAATGGTAGTTATTTGCTATTAAATAATGAAGGTTGCTGTGGGATGTTAGTGGGAATTCCCTACATAGTGACTGTATCACAGAGGGTAGTTTGCTGTAATAACGTCCTTTTCCCACCCCCGCATGGCCGGCTCGATGTATCCATCTGGCCTTCCATTCCAACCTTGAAAGCAGAGTTCAACAAGATGAGCAGAATAAGGGCTCTATTGTCTCAAAAAGAAGTCGCGTTGACTTCATCCCGGGAAACATTTGTCCTTCACGTAGCAAACACCCGCACTGAGGTGCAAGCGCTTTTGAATACTGATCTCCCACTTCATTTTGGGACCCTGATTCAGACTATCTTTAATGCCTCGTCAACAAGTGACATAGCTAATTTTTTTAAAATTGTGGGCTCCGGCCTCGTGACCTCTTTTCAAACTATTTTTGGTGTGATCCCGGCCTTTTTTCATTCTATTTTTTCCAGCGTCTTCGGAGGTCTCCCTTTACTTCTCGCCCTCATAGCTGGAATACTTTTGTTGGTCTGCGCCCTGCGCTATGGATGCACAACTTGCGTCACACGACAGCATGTCCCGGCTGCTCCATCTTCGTAACCGGATGCTTGAATACTATGGCACTTTACCACTGGCAACTCTAAGCATTGCCTATGGATTGTCCTTCCGGTTTCCCTACTTTACTTGTGTGCAGCCCGTCTTTCATTGCCTAGATTGTCCGTTCCAATGGGCTCTGGATTTGTATCTGTCGAACTCGGCGTCTCCTGCCCCGGATTATGATCGGCTGATGAGTCCCTTAGTGGCTCATGAGTTGGACTGTTCTGGCGTCGGGATTATGGCCTGTGGAGCAGCACATGGAGTCCTTGGGAATTGGGACGTCGGAACGACTGCGATTGACTTCTTAGCGAGAAGTTATCTTGAAGAACATGCCAGTTGTCCTCGTCTGGTGCTGGAGGCTCCGGTGGTAGAGGAGCGTGTATGTTCCTTCCCCGTCCTGAACTAGATGGCAGATAATTTTGCGGAACGTTCCAATGATTTTCTCTTGGAAGCTGTTGCAACTTATTGTGCTTATACGTTGATGGATTGACTTTTGAATTTTCATTTCGTCCTACATCAATAACTGAGTTTTTTTATCCTTCTCTTGGGTTTTTTCACTCCTTTTAAAAAAAAAATTCTTCATTTTTTCTTCGAACTTTTTTCACTTCCTTATATGGACTTATGGTTCATGCCCTTGGTTCTGTTCTATCAAACTTGAACTCTGCGTTCTTGCAAGTGCGCCCCTACTGGTTAGTGGTCCGATCAAGGGGGAGTGTAGTGAAGATCGTTATCTACATATGTACAATGCTAAGTTAGCACAACCGCGTTAGATGTTAGAAAGCCAGCTTGCCGCTTTTGCTGCTTTTGCACAAGACACTGTAGTCACATGTTATTAAATTGAGAAATGCTTACTCGACTTTGCTTCACATGAGAACTGTCTGTTGTTAACATCCCAAACAGTGAGCAGCGACCTTGGTCTGTACACAGTGTAAAGAAACAGTCTGGGTCGCTAGACGGTGCATGTTGTTGAGTTCAGGTTGATCGGCCCACTAGTTTAGCCATAACACGCACGCAGCTGCAAATACCTGAAAGTCGAGTGCTTTTAATATTGCAGTGTTACATGTTTTCATTACATTCGGAAGAAGAGCTTTCCCAGGAGCAGAGCATAGCTGATCCTGTGATGTGAACTCACTGAGCTGATCTTTACGGTATGGGGTTCCCCATTCAAGCCTAGAGACCTTTTACTAGTCTAATAATAATACTATTAGTTTGCTAGAGAAAGGAAGGTGGCTTAGATCCACTGTAATTTTAGTATGATTACTCCTTTCATTTTCTATGGTATTGTAACAATGCTGATGGTTTTGATTTTAATCATTTGTCTGCTTATGTTAGCCAAACTGCTGCATCTTAGGACACGAGGTTTATAAAATAAACTCTTTAAACTTTTACTGTGTCTCTGTTTATTCTGTTGTGGACTGGTATGAGAATAATTACGAAAAGGTATTTCTGATTCCCACCATTCCTGAGAAATATACTAAGTTGCTTGTTCTGGGTTGTCTATACATTGGGACCGCCGAGCTAAACCTCGGATAACGAATGGGACACTGATGCTGGCCGGATAAGGGGTTCTGGGTTCTGAGGTGAGTTTTTGGTACACCACAATTCACTGAGGGCCTGGGTTCCTGCGCATAGTTCTGTGCATAAGCAGAATCCCTGCAACAAGAGAGAGAGAGAGCAGCAGGCAGTAGGGCATCACATCAAAGCAAGGGTTCAGCAAACAGCAGTTCCAACAAAGTGGCAGTCCTTGAACAGCGCAGTATATCCTTTTCTTCCTGGCAGAGTGGTGAGAGGTCCAAAAGTGTGCTGATTTCATAGTGCCAGAGGTCTAGTACTGATAAGCAGTGGTGCATTTGAAGTGCGGGAGATTTTAAAGAAAGATTTGAATGCACAGAGGCTCGGTCTTCATGCCCTGGCTCCAGACACACTACAGGGAAGGTAGCCAGTTGTTTGTGTGGGGGACAGGACACAGCCCTTACAAGTGTAAGTGTCAGCTCCTTCCTCCCATCCTGCTCAGGATGGGCTATCTGCATGCACATGACAACTCAGGCACACCTACCCTTCGTTTGTGTGTGAAATTCTAGAAGGAATGCAGGATGTACGCTGTCACACACCCCGTACATGTATTCCAAAGACAAGCAGAAGGCACAAAATGGCTAAAGTGAGTAAATGCCAACTTTCTAAAAGTGGCATTCGATAAACTGAAATGTAAAATCCAACTTCACCATAAGTTGTGATTTTAAATTGTGAGTTCAGTGACACTAAACTTGAAAAGTCTGTCTCATCACAATTGGGAGTTACACATAAAAGATGTAATAAGGTAATCCCAATGTAACCCAATTGGAGAGATAGGCCTTGTAGTAGTGAAAAAGTAAACTGGGAGTTTTTTTACTACCAAGACACGTAAGGTTTAAAAGTACATGTCCTGCCTTTCAAATACACTGCACTGTGCCCTGTGGGCTATACAAGGCCTACCTTAGGGGTGACATGTGTATGAAATGGGAAGGCTTAGGCCCTTAGGCAAGAGGCTTTACTTGCCAGGTGGCAGTGTGAAATGGCACACACAGGTCTGCAGTGGCAGGCCTGAAACAAGGTTAAGGGACACATCTGTGGGTGGCATAATCAGTGCTTCAGGCCTACTAGTGGTGCGCTTTACAGGGACTTATAAGTAAATGAAATATGCCAATTGGGGATGAACCAATATTGCAATGTTTAGAAGAGAGAGCGCAAACACTTTAGTACTGGTTAGCAGTAGTAAAGTGTGCAGAGTCCTAAAGCCAGCAAAAACAAGGTCATTAAAAATGGAGGGAGTTAGACAAAAAGGTGGAGGAACACCACCCTAAGGCTCTCAGGTCTAACATGTGTCCCCAGCTAAAAGTGGGGAGAACTATCCACCCTTCTTCACTAAGCTGGAAGAATGTGGAGAGACAATCACCATTGGTGTGGTCAGTCCCTGGGCGATTTTCACCCCTCATCTGCATGAGCCATTTGAGGGTCTGTGATCTCTCTGCACCAGGAAGTGAGTCCCAAACAGCAAAAGCTTTTCATTAAATAACACTCCACCTCTGTTCCTGAGGAAGTAACCACTTGCTGATGAGGCTACTCGGTGGTCTAGGCCCTTTTCATTCACCTGTTCTAACACTACCCCTTCAGCATCTGTCTACATGATGAATTCCTGGGAATCAGGGACCCTGAGCACAGGGCACAGGCCACAAAGGCTTTCTGATAAGCCTCTTTTGAGATCACCAATGTGGGCTGCTTTTTAGACGTCAGCTCAGTGAAGGGGGCAAGTATGGTCCCATATCACTTAACAAATATAGGGCAGTTGCCAGTGAGGCCTAGGAAGGCTCTCACCCCACTTCTATTTGGGTTTTAGGTGGTTTCCAGGACATGATGGTTTCACTCTTGTCCTGGCAGGGCTGCACCTTGCCTCCACCTGCCAGGTGTACACCACTGAACTCTGCCCAATCTCGGACTTACTGGCCCTGACAGTCAGGCCTGCCTGTTGCAGGGCCTGAAGCACCTCATGAAGGTGTTGCAGGTGGTCCTCCCAGCTGTAAGTATAGACAGCAATGTCGTCTAAGTAGGTGGCATAGAAACCCGCCAGGACCCTGTTAAGCAACCATTGGAAGTAGCAGGGGCATTCTTCATTCCAAAGGGCATCACCCGGCATTGGCACTGATGCTCAGGGTTGAGAATGCTGACCTCTTTTTTAATTTGTTTTTTAATTTTATTTATTCAGCTCAGCAATGAGAATACAGTTTATGCATCATGTATATCAGAGAATGCTGACCTCTTTTTGACACCTTCAGTCAAGGTGATCTGCCAGTACCCTGATGTCAAATCAAAAGTACTGAGGAGTTTGGCAGCATTCAGCCAGTCAATGAGATCATTAGCTCTGGGGATGAGGTGTGTGTCAGTCCTGGTGACAGAATTGAGTTTTCTGTAGTCAACGCAGAATCTGGTTTGGCACCCTGTGGGGCAGCCTTTGGTACCAGCTCCATGGGGCTGGACCAAGGACTGTTACAGGGTTCAATCACCCCTAAAGCTAGCATCTTGGAGACTTCCTCCTTGATTCAGGCTCTCACACTGTGTGACAACCTGTACATTTTGTTCTTTACAGGGACTGTCTCCTGTGTCAACATCATAGACACACAGATGTGTTAGTCCAGAGGTGAGGGACAACAGTGAGGCAATCTGTCCCAGCAATTGGTAACAGTCACCTTGCTGTTCTGGGGTCAGTGTGGTAGAGAGGTGACACCCTTCACTGACCCATCGTGTTCCTGTGCAGAGAGGAGGTCAGGGAGAGGTTCACTCTCCTCCTCCACTACCCATTTATCACTAGGAGCATGCTCACTTCGGACCTCTCAAAGTGAGGCTTAAATCTGTTCACATGGAGCACTGTTAGGGGATTACTAAGGTTCTTAAGGTCCACCAGGTAGATGGCCTTTATCTCATATGTGCCAGTCCAGCAGTCCTGGAGAGTTCTGGGCTATCCTGGTTTATGGCCCATACCATTTGGCTAGGTAGAAACTCCACCAGAGTGACCTTCTGGTCGTACCAGAGTTTCATCACCTCTTGGCTTGCCTCTAGGTTACTTTTTGCCTTCTTCCAGAAGTAGTGCATCTGGTTCTTGAGGGCCAGCATGTAGCTTACCACATCCTGGGGATGCTTCCTGGGAGCTTCCTCCTACCCCTGCCTTGACAAGGCTCAGAGGTCTTTTAACGGGGTGTCCATAGAGGAGTTCAAAAGGAGCTGAACCCAACTCCTTTTGATGGCACCTCCGTGTAGGCAAAGAGATGACATGGTAAGAGGGCATCACACTTACACCTCAAGGGCTCAGGCAGGCCCATAATCATGCCCTTCAAGGTCTTGTTGAATGTCTCAACCAGACCATTGGTTTGGGGATGATAGGGTGTGGTGAGCTTACATTTACACCACATTCTTCCCACATTCAGGCTGGCCAAAATAATAACCAAGACAAGACCAGATGGAGCACCAGGCTCTTTTTGAATCCAACATCCCATTCTGGGCCAACCAATAAACAACCCTCTTCGTCTACAGCCTACAGAGTTCAACCATACCTGACTCTTGGCGTGGGGCGATAATCCATCCAATCTACAATTCTCGTTCTCGATCAGCCCCCAGTAACTATAGGCTGATAGCCTTACTTGACAATGAGGCCAAATACTTTGCCAGCCTTCTCCTTGAAGATTTGAGACAGTGGGCTGAGCTAAAAGGACTGATTCCTAGAATCCAAACCGGCTTCGTAGCAAAGTCAGGTACGCTGACAATCCTATTAGCCCTATCAATTCTTATTGATAAAGCAAACACCTCATCCACATTACTCCACTGCTGCTTTGTGGACTTCAAAGCAGCCTTTGATTGTGTACCGAGGGAGGCGCTTTGGGTAAAGTTAACTAAACTGGAGATTCCAGCCAAACTCCTGGAGTTAATCATTCAGTTGCACACTAAAACCTGGATTCAAGTCAAGCTCGGGAACGGCTCACATTTATCAAGAAAAATCTCCACATCACAGAGAGTTAAGCGGGGATGTATGCTAGTCCCCTGATTTTCAACTTGTTTAAAGCTGACCTTCTGCTGTAATTCGACACAGTAAACAGTCACTCTCCTATATGTTGATGAGCTCATTCTTTTTAGCCTCACGAGGGTCGGGTTGCAACAGCTGTTAAACCAATTATACAGTTACACAATCAAAAATAACCTGGAGGTTAATTTAAAGAATAAATTGGTCATATTTGGAAGGAAATTGTACAGAGGAGGCCGCTGATTATATAATAATCTCTAGATCACAGTGAACAGATACATCAGTATCTGGGATTCCATATTGATGCGAAGGGTGCCTTTGTTAAGCACTGGCGAGAAATACCTATAAAAGCCATGACTCTTCAAGTCAGCTTATCCAAACTTTCAAAAAAGCTGACAGGTCAAAGTCTAGCTCCAGTGCTGGAAGTCATGTGAGCTAAGATAGGTCCTACCCTATTCTACGGATCC